>NC_086107.1:70904880-71204880 GCF_963921235.1 Mobula hypostoma | reverse complement strand
AATGTCCACCGTGCCATTCCATAATGCTCTGAAGCATTTCTTGTACAGACTACTCATAGAAACATAGAAAACCTACAGCACAATACAGGCCCTTTGGACCACAGAGTTGTGCCGAACATGTCCCTACCTTAGAAATTACTAAGCTTACCCATAGCCCTCTATTTTTCTAAGCTCCATGTACCTATCCAAAAGTCTCTTAAAAGACCCTATCGTATCCGACTCCACCACCATTGCCGGCAGCCCATTCCACACACTCACCACTCTCTGCGTAAAGGACTTAGCTCTGACATTTCCTCTGTATCTACTCCCCAGCACCTTAAACCTGTGTCCTCTTGTGGCAATCATTTCAGCCCCGGGAAAAAGCCTCTCACTATCCACACGATCAATGCCTCTCATCATCTTATATACCTCTATCAGGTCACCTCTCATCCTCTGTCGCTCCAAGGAGAAAAGACCGAGTTCACTCAACCTGCTTTCATAAGGCATGCTCCCCGATCCAGGCAACATCCTTGCAAATCTCCTCTGCACCCTTTCTATGGCTTCCACATCCTTCCTGTAGTGAGGCGACCAGAAATGAGCCTGGTACTCCAGGTGGGGTCTGACCAGGGTCCTATATAGCTGCAACATTACCTCTCAGCTCTTAAATTCAATTCCACGAATAACGAAGGCCAATACACTGTAGGCCTTCTTAACCACAGAGTCAACCTGAGCAGCTGCTTTGAGCGTCCTATGGACTTGGACCCCAAGATCCCTCTGATGCTCCACACTGCCAAGAGTCTTACCATTAATGCTATATTCTGCCATCATATTTGACCTACCAAAATGAACCACCTCACACTTACCTAGGTTGAACTCCATCTGTCACTTCTCAGCCCAGTTTTGCATCCTATCAATGTCCCGCTGTAACCTCTGACAGCCCTCCACACTATCCACAACACTCCCAACCTTTGTGTCATCAGCAGACTTACTAACTCATCCCTCCACTTCCTCATCCAGGTCATTTATAAAGATCATGAAAAGTAAGGGTCCCTGCACATCTTTCACTTCCTTGCATTCGGGAGGGTTTAAACTAATTTGCGAGGGGGATGGGACCCAGAGCGATAGAGCAGTGAAAGAAGTGCATGGAGTAAAGCCAGATCTAACATACAGAGAGGCTTTGAGGAAAGAGAAGCAGAATAAACGGTAGTAAGGTAGGAGGGATAAAGTGTGTGTACTTCAATGCAAGAAGCATCAGGAACAAAGCTGATGAACTGAGAGATTGGATACATACATGGAATTATGATGTAGTGGCTATTACAGAGACTTGGCTGGCACCAGGGCAGGAATGGATTCTCAATATTCCTGGATTTCAGTGCTTTAAAAGGGATAGAGACAGGGTAAAAGGGGAGGAGGGGTGGCATTACTGGTCAGGGATACTATTACAGCTACAGAAAGGGTGGGTAATGTAGCAGGATCCTCTTTTGAGTCAGTATGGGTGGAAGTCAAGAACAGGAAGGGAGCAGTTACTCAATTGGGGGTATTCTATAGGCCCCCTGATAGCAGCAGAGATACCGAGGAGCAGATTGGGAGGCAGATTTTGGAAAGGTGTAAAAATAACAGAGTTGTTATCATGGGTGACTTTAACTTCCCAAATATTGATTGGCACCTGATTAGTTCCAAGGGTTTAGACGGGGCAGAGTTTGTTAAGTGTGTCCAGGACGGATTCCTGTCACAGCATGTTGACAGGCTGACTAGGGGGAATGCCATACTAGATCTAGTATTAGGTAACGAACCGGGTCAGGTCACAGATCTCTCAGAGGGTGAGCATCTGGCGGACAGTGACCACCACTCCCTGGCCTTAGCATTATCATGGAAAAGGATAGAATCAGAGAGGACAGGAAAATTTTTAATTGGGGAAGGGCAAATTATGAGGCTATAAGGCTAGAACTTGCGGGTGTGAATTGGGATGATGTTTTTGCAGGGAAATGTACTATGGACATGTGGTCGATGTTTAGAGATCTCTTGCAGGATGTTAGGGGTAAATTTGTCCCGGTGAAAAAGATAAAGAATGGTAGGGTGAAGGAACCATGAGTGACGCGAGAAGTGGAAAATCTAGTCAGGAGGAAGAAGGCCGCATACACAAGGTTCAGGAAGCAAGGATCAGACGGGTCTATTGAGGAATATAGGGAAGCAAGAAAGGGGCTTAAGAAGGGGCTGAGAAGAGCAAGAAGGGGGCATGAGAAGGCCTTGGTGAATAGAGTAAAGGAAAACCCCAAGTCATTCTTCAATTATGTGAAGAACAAATGGATGACAGGAGTGAAGGTAGGACTGATTAGAGATAAAGGTGTGAAGATGTGCCTGGAGGCTGTGGAAGTGAGCAAGGTCCTCAATGAATACTTCTCTTCGGTATTCACCAATGAGAGGGAACTTGATGATGGTGAGGACAATATGAGTGAGGTTGATGTTCTGGCGCATGTTAATATTAAGGGAGAGAGGGTATTGGAGTTGTTAAAATACATTAGATGGATAAGTCCCTGGGGCCTGACGGAATATTCCCCAGGCTGCTCCACGAGGTGAGGAAAGAGATTGCTGAGCCTCTGGCTAGGATCTTTATGTCCTCGTTGTCCACGGGAATGGTACCAGAGGATTGGAGGGAGGCGAATGTTGTCCCGTTGTTCAGAAAAGGTAGTAGGGATAGTCCAGGTAATGATAGACCTTACATCTGTGGTGAGAAAGCTGTTGGAAAAGATTCTTAGAGATGGGATCTATGGGCATTTAGAGAATCATGGTCTGATCAGGGACAATCAGCATGGCTTTGTGAAGGGCAAATCGTGTCTAACAAGCCTGATAGAGTTCTTCGAGGAGGTGACCAGGCATATAGATGAGGGTAGTGCAGTGGATGTGATCTACATGGATTTTAGTAAGGCATTTGACTAGGTTCCACACGGTAGGCTTATTCAGAAAGTCAGAAGGCATGAGATCAAGGGAAGTTTGGCCAGGTGGATTCAGAATTGGCTTGCCTGCAGAAAGCAGAGGGTCATGGTGGAGGGAGTACATTTGGATTGGAGGGTTGTGACTAGTGGTGTCCCACAAGGATCTGTTCTGGGATCTCTACTTTTCGTGATTTTTATTAGCGACCTGGATGTGGGGGTAGAAGGGTGGGTTGGCAAGTTTGCAGATGACACAAAGGTTGGTGGTGTTGTAGATAGTGTAGAGGATTGTCAAAGATTGCAGAGAGACATTGATAGGATGCAGAAGTGGGCTGAGAAGTGGCAGATGGAGTTCAACCCGGAGAAGTGTGAGGAGGTACACTTTGGAAGGACAAACTCCAAGGCAGAGTACAAAGTAAATGGCAGGATACTTGGTGGTGTGGAGGAGCAGAGGGATCTAGGGGCACATGTCCACAGATCCCTGCAAGTTGCCTCACAGGTGGATAAGGAAGTTAAGAAAGCTTATGGGGTGTTAGCTTTCATAAGTCGAGGGATAGAGTTTAAGACTCATGAGGTAATGATGCAGTTCTATAAAACTCTGGTTAGGCCACACTTGGAGTACTGTGTCCAGTTCTGGTTGCCTCACTATAGGAAGGATGTGGAAGCATTGGAAAGGGTACAGAGGAGACTTACCAGGATATTGCCTGGCTTAGAGAGTATGTGTAGCCCCCGTGGCCAACCTCAGGGTTGCTCGGCTCGCTGTTGTCTAGGGAAACAGCCTTTGGCCCCGCCAAACTGGGTAGTTAGTTTGTGTGGATGATGTGTGATGTACTCCACCCCGCCAAATAGCAAGACAATACACCAGATACGATTAAATGATTTACAGTTTATAGATATTATTGGAACTATATAATTAATAGAGAATAAAATATAAAAGGAAAATAAAAGGCGCCACACTTATCAAAGTTCAATCTCTTCGTGAACAAACAGTTGGAGCTCAGGACCATTCTTCTTCACCCTGCGACCCCTCGAACCACCTCGACCGGCCGCCTGGGACCAACAATGGTGGTCAACCAGATGCTCCACACAAGTCCGTCTCTGTCTCCTCTCCTCACCCTGGACCTCAGACTCCTCCTCGGGGTCCGACCCCGATAGCGGACTCACGGCACATGGTCTGTCCTCTGTCCCTCTCTCCCAAAACCCCGCGCATACCATATCTTACAGACACATCAAAAGCATAACAACTATCCCAATTGGTTCATAACACCTTCTTATCAGTAATGTGATCCAAACAAACTGCTAGCGGGAGGACTTTCTCAGCAGTTAACATAACAAAGAAGCCCTTTCAATTATAACATAACAAAGAAGCCATTTTAATTAGACTACGCAGTGACATATAAAAAAAGAAACCCCTTACATATGCATTATGATCAGAGATTAAGGGAGCTAGGGCTTTACTCTTTGGAGAAAAGGAGGATGAGAGGAGACATGATAGAGGTAGACAAGATATTAAGAGGATTAGATAGAGTGGATAGCCAGCACCTCTTCCCCAGGACATCACTGCTCAATACAAGAGGACATGGCCTTAAGGTAAGGGTTAGGAAGTTCAAGGGGGATATTAGAGGAAGGTTTTTTATTCAGAGAGTGGTTGGTGCGTGGAATGCACTGCCTGAGTCAGTGGTGGAGGCAGATACACTAGTGAAATTTAAGAGACTACTAGACAGGTATATGAAGGAATTTAAGGTGGGAGGTTGTATGAGAGGCAGGGTTTGAGGGTAGCCACAACATTGTGGGCAGAAGGGCCTGTACTGTGCTGTACTATTCTATGTTCTATGTTGCCTTCATCTGCTGGCCTGACTCGCCTTTGGTGGTCCGTGTTACCATCTGGCAGCGGAGGGGGTCCCCCGTGGAAGTCTCTTTACACAGGGTTGCTTCCCCTTTACACTGGGGACCTGGGATGGAAGGTGTTGCATTAGGCAGTCCCGTACAGCAGGTTCTTGAGCAGGTTCACTGACACCCCGTCCACCTGTCCATTCTATGGGCGGGAGGAGGCAGTGCACCATGCTTCAACGGAATGTCAGAGGTTGCAGCCCGTTTGAGTTTCTGAAGGTGCTGCTGTTGCGTTCTGGTTGCATTTCAGTCCCGCACTCCTCATTTACGGGCACCCAGTTCAGAAGGGAGCAGGTCATGAGGAGGGTCTCCTGGTGGGCTTGGTCCTGGGCCCGGCCAAGATGGCCATTCATTGTCTAGGCAGTGGAACGTGGAGGGCGCTGTCCTGGCTGACCACCTGCCCCTTTTCCAAGAGTATGTCCGTACCCCGCTGCCCTCAAAGAGGGAGCATGCAGTGCAGAAGTCATCACCCTGACATGGCGGTGTCAAGAAAACAACCTCTCCCTCGACATCGCAAAAACAAAGGAGCTGGTTGTGTACTACAGGAGGAATGGAGACAGGCTAACCCCCATTGACATCAGTGGATCTGGGGTTGAGAGGGTGAAGAGCTTTAAGTTCCACAACATAAATAACACCAAGGATCTCACATGGTCTGTACATACTGGCTGTGTGGTGGGGGAGGGGAACATCGACTCAGACCATGAGAGGCCTGCGTCGGGCATTTTTATGCTTTACAAGGCGCAAGTTGGAAGTCTGTGTGGGGCACCACTCCTCACACAGACAGAGTAATGTGTGGTTAGGTGGCTTGCTCAAGGACACAAACACGCTGCCACAGCTGAGGCTCAAACTAGTGACCTTCCGATCATTAGACGAACGCTTTAACCACTTGGCCACGTGTACAACAGCACCTCTTTCACCTCAGATGGTTGAGGAAGTTTGGTATGGGCCCCCAAATACTAAGAACTTTTGATAGGGGCACAATTGAGAGCATCCTGACTGGCTGCATCTCTGCCTGGTATGGGAACTGTACTTCCCTCAATCACAGGACTCTGCAGAGAGTGGTGCGGACAGCCCAGCGCATCTGTAGATGTGAACTTCCCACTATTCAGGACACTTACAAAGACAAGTGTGTAAAAAAGGGCCTGAAGGATCATTGGGGACCCGAGTCATCCCAACCACAAACTTTTCCAGCTGTTACCATCCGGGAAACGGTACCACAGCATAAAAGCCAGGAGGCTCCGGGACAGCTTCTTCCACCAGGCCATCAGACTGATTAATTCATGAAGATGCTACTGTATTTCTATGTTATATTGACTATCCTGTTGTACATACTATTTATTATAAATTACTATAATTGCACATTCGAACAGAGACGTAACAAACATTTTACTCATGTTTGAAGGAGGTAAGTAATAAAGTCAATTCAATTCAGTCGCAATGGGGGAGTTCCAGAAGCAGTGGGCCCCCCGGGGTATTGACTGTTTTATAGACAGTAGTAACCATAGTGTAATCTGAGTGTCTTGTAAATATTGTATGTCTGTACCTTGTGTATATGTGATGCAAATAAACTTTTATAGTTTTGTAAAAAAAGACAAACAAACAGAGGGAACTTAAACAGAGAAACAAAACAAGGCACAGGTGTACTGATGATTAAAACAAGACAGAGTGAAAATAATCAGGGGAGGAGGAGTGTTGGAAACTGCAAGACCCTGGCTACTCTGGTGATCAGAAAAAAGCAAAACAGGAACACTGACAATATACAGCAGAGGGAACACTGACAATGCACAGCAGGGAATACCAACAATGCACTGTTTTTTTCCCCATATAAAATATCTTTATTACAAGTTCACTGCTACAATATATACAAACCAGTTACTAACTACTAGACAAACAACATTAAGCTGAAGTATTTCCATCTCTGTCATTGATGGTGCTAACCCCCCTCCCCCCCGCCCCCACCGAGCCCAGTGGTCCTGGAACACCTCAATGGTCACTGTGGACAGCGCGTGTTCCCTCGCAGTATTTACCCGGGCACGAACATACCCCCTAGACATTGCCAGGCAGTCTGCCCAGTCAGACCGACAATGCACAGTAGGGAACACTGTCAGTAAACCACAGAGAAGTTTGAGAAACTGCTCCCAATGTGAATTCCTTATGGAGACATTTCTAAATACAAGAGATTCTGCAGATGTCAGATATCCAGAGTAAAACACACAAAATGATGGCGGAGCTCATCAGGTCCTGCAGCATCTATGGAGAGGAATAAAGAGCTGGCGTTTTCCGGCTGACACCCTTTCTCAGGACTGGAAAATGAGTTGGAAAACGACAGCATAGAAAGGTTATGGGAAGGTGAAGGAGTACCAATTAGCAGGTGATAGGTGAGGTAATACACAAGATGCTGGAGGAACTCAGCAGGCCAGGCAGCATTGATGGAAAAGAGTAAAGAGTCACTGATTTGGGCCAAGCCCCTTCATCAGAGCTGGGATGAAAGAGGAGAGGTCAGTGTAAGAGTGTGGAGGGGAGGGGAGGAAGAGTTGCAAGGTGGTAGGTGATAGGTGCAACTGAGAGAGGGGAGGGCGTGAAGCAAAGAGCTGGGATTTTGACTGGTGAAGGAGATACGGGGCTGGAGAAGGGGGACTCTGATAGGAGAGGAGAGAAGACCATGGAAGAAAGGAAAGGGTGAGCAGCACTAGCGGGAGGTGATGGGCAGGTAAGGAGATAAGGTGAGAGAAGGGAACACAAATAGGGAATGGGGAATGGCAGGGGGGGTGAAGCTGGCAATTACTGGAAGTTCAAGAAATCGATGTTCATGCTATCAGGTTGGAGATTACCCAGGCAGAATATGGAGTGTTGCTCCTTTAACCTGAGTGTGGCCCCATTAAGTCAGTAGAGGAGACCATGGACTGAGAAGTCAGAATGGGAATGGGCAGTGGAATTAAAATGGATGGTCACCAGGAAATCCTGCTTTTTGTGGATCGAGCCAAGGTGTTCAACAAAGCGGTCCCCAATCTATATGGGTCTCACCTATGCAGAAGAGGCTGCAGCAGGAGCACTGGATACAGTAGATGACACTGACAGAGTCACAAGTGAAGTGTGGCCTCACCTGGATGGACTGTTTGGGGCCGTGAGGAAGGAGAAGAATGGGCAGGTGTAGTACTTCTTCCACTTGCAGGGATAATTGTCAGTAGGGATATCATATCAGTGGGGAGGGATGACTGGCTAAGGGAATCACAAAGAGAGCAATCCCTGGTGGAAAGCAGAGAGTGCAGAGGAGGTAAGGATGTGCTCATTGGTAGGATCGTGTTGAAGTTCACAGAGGTTGTGGAGAATGATGTGCTGTATGTGAGACTCATGGGGTGGTAGGTAAGGACAGGAGGAACTCCATCACTGTTAAGGTAGTGAGAAGGTGGGGTGAGGGTGGATATCCTGGAAATGGAGGAGATGTGGGTGAAGGCAGCATCAATGGCGGAGGAAGGGAAACCCTGTTCTTTGAAGAAGAAGACGTCTCTGATGTTTTGGTAAGGAAAGCTTCATCCTGGGCAGATGCGACAGAGGCGGGGGAGCAGAGAAAAGGAAAATGGAGATATTTTTGATTCGATAAAAATCATGCAGCTATGTATATTTTTATCAAATCAATAGTATCCTTTCATTGTCAGTTTCAGGGTGTCCTCTCTCCTTGAACTTGAGGTATTTCTGATCAAACTACGATTGACTGTTGGCCAATAACCATATCATTAAATTACTGGATTTTGTTCTCCTGTGATCCCGTGTCTTTCTCAATATGCCTGTGGTCCTGTGTCTATCTCGATATGCCTGTGGTTCCGTGTCTATCTTGATATATGTGTGGCCTTTACCATGTAACACCTTCATGAAACAATTCACTCTGAGCCTCTAAGATCAGGACACGGTTCTCTGTGTACCACCGATGTCTCAGGTTGCTCCGTGAAACGTCCTTCAACCACTTACATTTTTAACTAGCAGGTGACTGATTAATATCTACTGCATTTACTCAGCAGGAGGCTGTTCTGTCTGTCCCGTCTCTGCCAGATCTCAGACCAAAGTCATGAATTATATTCCCCCACTCTGATCCCAGTAACCTACTCCATTTCACATGCCTGTTAGGTTCCACTGCAGTCCCTCACCATCCAGCTACGCTATGGGGAACTAACCAGTCTATCCCCTAAGTTTCAGAGTAGCAGGAGGGAAATGAAACACCCGCTGAAACACATAGTGACGGGGGGAATGTGTAAACTCCGTGCAGACAGCATCGGAGGTTGGCATTGAACCTGGCTCACTGGAGTCTGAGACAGTAGTCCTGCCTGCAGCACCACTGTGCCCCTCACAATCCCCAGCTGGCTCTTGGTTACCCACCTCTCTGATAGAACATAGAACACATAGCAGTACAAGTTCTTCGACCCCTAATTTTGTCCCAACTTGTATAAACCTACTTCATGATCAATCTAACCCTCCCCACCTACACAGCCCATAACCCTCCAATTTTCTTACATCCGTGTGCCTACCTCAGAATCAGAATCAGCTTTAATATCGCCAGTATATGGTGTGAAATTTGTTAACTTTGCAGCAGCAGTACAATACAATACATAATAATAGAGAAAAAACTGATTTACAGTAAGTATATATATATTTATCGACTACACAAAAGCATTTGATAAAGTGAAGCACAATAAGTTATTTGAAATATTACAGAAAACTCTAGATCTAGATTCGAAAGACCTCCCTCCGCTTAATCAGAAATCTGTACTGGGAACAAACTGCTGCTGTAAGAATAGATGGAGAAGTGAGTCCGTTTACGAAAATCAAGAGAGGCGTTAGACAAGGATGTGTTTTCTCCCCTGATTTACTTAATGTGTACAGTGAAACAATATTACAAAAAATAAGAGACACCTTGGGAATCAAAGTTGGCGGTGAAAACATCAATAATTTCAGATATGCAGATGACACTGTGTTAATTGCAAGTACGGAGGAAGAACTACAAAACTTAATTGATATAATTGTTGAAGAAAGTGCAAAAATGGGTCTATCTATCAATTGCAAAAAGACAGAATGTATGGTCATATCCAAAAAGAAGGAGAATCCTATCTGCAGGCTGAGAATACATGGGAAAGACATAAAACAAGTACAGAACTTTTGCTACTTAGGAAGCTGGGTGACATCAGATGGCAGGTGCGACTTGGACATCAAAAGAAGAATAGGGATGGTAAAAGACACCTTTACGAGAATGAAGAGTATACTGACCAACACTAAACTAGGCATGACACCCCACCTCAGAGTACTGAAATGTTACATTTATCCAGTTATGTTATATGGCTCAGAATGTTGGACAATATCTAGTAACATGAGGAAACAAATTGTAGCAGCAGAGAAGTGGTTTTTGAGGAGGATGCAAAGAATATCATGGACGAAACAAATATCTAACGAGGATGTCATGAACAGAGCAAACACAAAAAGAGAAATAATGTATGAGATCATGAAAAGGCAACATAACTTCATTGGACATGTGATTAGGAAAGAGGAGTTAGAATGCATGGTAATTATGGGAAAGATTGAACGGAAGAAAGCAAGAGAAAGACAAAGACAAATGATGATGCAGACAGCAGCCAGAGAACTGGAAATGAACACCAATGAATTGATCCACTTGACTCGAAACAGGAGTGTGTGGGCCATGGCAGTCAAAGCTCAAACTGGGCACGGCACCTGATGATGATGATGATGATATATATATATTAAATAGTTAAGATAAGTAAGTAGTGTAAAAATAAAAAATAAAGAAGTCATTCAGGCTCCCATACCTCCTTATTAATTGTAGCAATGTAGGAAGAAGATCAACTTCTCGAGCTTGCAAGTGATGGCGGGCTGAAAAGTATGTTTGACATAACATCTCTGCCAGCATTCTGGATCAAAGTCAAGGCTAAATATCCTGAGATAGCCACGAAAGCACTGAAAACATTGCTTCCATTTCCAACATATCTCTGCGATGAACGCAACGAAAACTAAATTGCGAAATAGACTGGACATAAGGAACCCCGTTCGAGTATCGCTGTCTCCCATCACCCCCTCGATGGGACCGTCTCATTGCAGGGAACAAGTATTCAACCCAGGGCTCCCACTGATTCAGCGATATTGGTGTGTTGTAATGATTTTATATGTTCCTACAGGGAAAATATGTGCTCAGTGTTTAATATCCAAACGTTACTTAAAATGTTATGATGCTATTGACTTATAAGTGACTTATATAACCATATAACAATTACAGCACGGAAACAGGCGATCTCGACCCTTCCAGTCCATGCCGAACGCTATTCTCACCTAGTCCCACCGACCTGCACTCAGCCCATAACCCTCCATTCCTTTCCTGTCCACATACCTATCCAATTTTTCTTTAAATGGTAATATCGAACCTGCCTCTACCACTTCTACTGGAAGTTCGTTCAACACTTACTTCAAGCTCCCCTGTCCTCCCCTGATAATTGATTTATCACTATATTCATGCGAGGAAAATATGCACTGTGTTTAATATTAAATTCGTTAGATAAACCCTTTTAGAAATGAAATTGAGTGTATTAGCCACTAATCACCTATATTCCAGTCGTGATTAACAACCCCCCGAACAGAATCGCCAAAAACGATTAGTAGAAAAAAATAGGCACGTACACGCTTGCGCACACGGGTGCCCACGCAAGGCTTCATGGTCATGGTAGTCTTTTTCAGGGTAAGCACAACGTATTTGACTGCTACTCTTGTCCGTTGGCAACCCTACCCCCCCCACCCAGCCGGTCCACAAGAATATTGTCAATAATAAACCAGTCCACGTGGCAAAAAAAGGTTGGGGACCCCTGTCCTATGGGATGGATAGCCAGAGAATACTATGGAGGCTGATGGCCATGATGGAGCTGACTGATTACAACTCTCTGCAGCTTATTTTGATCCTGTACAGTAGTGCCCCCCCCCCCACCATACCGGACGAGATGCAACCAGTTAGAAAGCTCGCCACGATACATCTGTAGGAATATGCGAGTGTCTTTGGTGACATATCAAATGTCCTTAAACTCCTCATGAAGTAAAGCCACTGTCGTGTCTTCTTTGTAGCTGCATTAATATGGGCCTGGAATATTGACACCCAGTCAATTGAAATTGCTCACTCTTACCATTTCTTGTCCCTCTATAAGTACTGGTGTGTGTATCTTTAATGTCCCAATTGTACCAACCTTCACCACTGCCCCCGAGAGTGTAAACCACTCTGTATAAAATAAAATTTACCTCTGACATCTCCCCTGAACTTTCCACCACTCACCTGAAACAGATGTCCTCTGCTAGTAGACATTGCTGCACCGGAAGAAAGGTGCTGGCTGTCTACTCACCAATGCCTCTCATAATGTTATACATCTCTATCACGTCATCTCTCATCTTCCATTGCTCCAAAGAAAAAAGCCCGAGGTCACTCAACCTTTTCTCACAAGACAGGTTCTCTAATCCATACAGTATCCTGGTAAATGTTAAAATGTGGCATGGGATTCTAAACTACATACTCCCATGATCACTCAAACATTCGAGAGCAACAGAGTCACATAGTTTTTGTCAAATCAGAAATGTCTGTATAGCACACTCATTCTCACACTGCTGGAGAAGTCACTTACTCAAGCAGATACATACACCTAGAGGCAGTACTCACTTATCAATAATGAAATGTGTATTCTAACCAGCCACACAGAGCCTGTTAAACATTGAGCAAAACCTTCTAAATGTTGGTATCTTTGAAAATGGCTTCTTAAGACTGAGCCTCAAAGGTAACGATAGATTTCTTCTATCTGACTCAGTGAAAACATACCCCATTTTATGCCCTTTTATCTCAAGCTCTTCTTCCTACTGGATGTGAGACCATCCCATGAGCAGTGGATTCCAATTAATTGGCAAACAGCGGGAGCGGTTTAACCCAGTTAAGCAGCTGCCCCAATTAGCTGAAGTTTCATGGAAATAGTTAAGAAGCACAATAAAGACAAGTTGCAATTTAACAAAGTAAGAAATTACATGTATTTAAATAAAATACAGAACAAATTAGAACACTATCAATATTATTACAGTATTACAACTGTGTATTAATTCCTAATAGTAATTGACAGAAGAATCATCACTACCATGTTCTTCTGATTAACCGTAAATTAAGAAAATCAGCGCAGAGTCCAAGTGCAAATTATAGAACGTAGAATAGTACAGCACGGTACGGGCCCTTCGGCCCACAATGTTGTGCCAACCCTTAAACCCTGCTTTCACTGACTACCTTGACTACAAATAATAGACTACCTTCATTGCCTTTCTGCATAAAGACAAAATAAAAATCAAAATGATTAAAAATCACTACAACTTGTATTGATGTCTGTCAGTCCAAATGGATAACATAACATAAGCACAAGAAACTGATGCTATTTTAAACTGTTCACTCGGTAATGTCTAATGGCCATTTCTGGCATCTCCAAGCCTGAATGCTTGAAACCACAGTGAGCAAAACAGTTCTGAATTGTCTTAATGCTTATTTCTCACCAACGACCAGTGGTAAAGTCACTGCTTTTTGAACACAAACACACACAACTGACCCTGTTTAAAAACTGCTCGCTCTAAGCACGGTGAAGAGTTGAATGGCCGCACAAGTACACACGACTGACGCTAGTTAGAAACTGTTCACCAACGATCTTCTGTCCCAATTTAAGTGGCATAGTGTCCCAAATAAACAAAAGAAATCCAAGCTCTTTTCTCAATTAGTTTCTATTCTTTAAGAGTTGTCCCAAATAGGCGGCTGCCCAATTAACTGCAATCCATATTGGTTTTTAGCCAGCCAAATGTTCTAGGGAGAAGCACCATAGCTTTTTATACTGTACCTCCTTGTTACTTTATGTCTCTCCTTCTCCTCCAAGACATAATCTTATCAAAAATAACTTTTGATGCTCAACCTTATAGCAAACAATTGCGTTTTATCTTGGCCTTACATTATTTCCTGCAGTGATGAAAAGCATCTTTAAAAATTAATACATTTCAGTTTTAATAGTACAAAAGGTAAACATTTCTCCATTCTGTAATAAAATACAATTACGGTGTAATATGCCTCTCCAGTATTAAACAATATTAACAAAGGCAAATAATTTAAATCGATATAGAAAATACAGTAAACACTTAGCAAGTCAGGCAGAGTCTGTCAAAAGGCAAACACAATTAACGTTCAGGTCAAAAACCCTTCGTAGGAACTTTATTTCAAATTTCGGGCATCTGCAGATTTGTGATATTAATGTTCATTTAAGTCAATTCTATCTATTTTACTGTTTTGGTTTTGTTAGCAGGTCGGGCTGCATCCGTGGAGAAGATCAGTCAACGTTTCGGGCCAGAACCCTTCGTCAGGACTGAAGGGGGAAGGGGCAGAGGCCCTATAAAGAAGGTGAGGGGAGTGTGGGAAGGAGAAGGCTGATAGGTTCCAGGTGAAAAAACAGTAAGGGGAAAGATAAAGGGTGGGGGAGGGGAAGCAGGGAGGTGATAGGCAGGAAAGGTGAAGAAGGAATAGGGGAAAACTGGTTTTTCACCTGGAACCTACCAGCCTTCTCCTTCCCACCCACCACCCCCACCTTCTTTATAGGGCCTCTGCCCCCTCCCTCTTCAGTCCTGACGAAGGGTTCCAGCCCGAAACATTGACCGATCATTTCCACGGATGCTGCCCGACCTGCTGAGTTCCTCCAGCGTGTCGTGTGTGTTGCTTAGACCCCAGTATCTGCAGAGTATTTTGTGCTTTCATGGGGGTGATTGGGAGGTGGAGTGGTGAGGTTAAATTTCTGGATTGGAAATTCAAAAGTCTCAAAGAGCACACACATTTGACATGAGTTCAAATCCACAAAAACATCCGGAGAATTCAAATTAAGTGAATCGATCCGGCATTTTACAAAAATTGGTCTCGCAGATGGTGACCATGAAGCTACCATTAAAACTTCATTGGGTTTACTAATTTCCTTCAGCAGTATAGAGTGAAGCAGGCCTTTTGGCCCATCTGGTCTGTGCATCAACCACCGATTTACACCAGTGCAAATCTAACTTATTTTATTCTAACAACAGGAATTCTGCAGATGCTAGAAATTCAAGCAACACACATCAGGGTCTCTGGAGACAGCTTATCCACTGATGTCTACTATAAGCCTACTGACTCTCACAGCTATCTGGACTATTCCTCTTCTCACCCTGTTTCTTGCAAAAATGCCATCCCCTTCTCGCAATTCCTCCGTCTCCTCTGCATCTGCTCTCAGGATGAGGCTTTTCATTCCAGGACGAGGGAGATGTCCTCCTTTTTTAAAGAAAGGGGCTTCCCTTCCTCCACTATCAACTCTGCTCTCAAACGCATCTCCCTCATTTCACGCACATCTGCTCTCTCTCCATCCTCCCGCCACCCCACTAGGAATAGGGTTCCCCTGGTGCTCACCTACCACCCCAACAGCTTCCGGGTCCAACATATTATTCTCCGTAACTTCCGCCACCTCCAACAGGATTCCACCACTAAGCACATCTTTTCCTCCCCCCATCTCTCTGCTTTCCGCAGGGATCGCTCCCTACGGGACTCTCTTGTCCATTCGTCCCCCCATCCCTCCCCACTGATTTCCCTCCTGGCACTTATCCTTGTAAGCGGAACAAGTGCTACACATGCCCTTACACTTCCTCCCTTACCACCATTCAGGGCCCCAAACAGTCTTTCCAGGTGAGGCGACACTTCACCTGTGAGTCGGCTGGGTGATATACTGCGTCTGGTGCTCTAGATGTGGCCTTCTATATATTGGTGAGACCCGACGCAGACTGGGAGACCACTTTGCTGAACATCTACGCTCTGTCCGCCAGAGAAAGCAGGATCCCCCAGTGGCCACACATTTTAATTCCACATCCCATTCCCATTCTGACATGTCTATCCACGGCCTCCTCTACTGTAAAGATGAAGCCACACTCAGGTTGGAGGAACAACACCTTATATTCCGTCTGGGTAGCCTCCAACCTGATGGCATGAACATCGACTTCTCTAACTTTTGCTAATGCCCCACCTCCCCCTCGTGCCCCATCCGTTATTTATTTTTATACACACGTTCTTTCTCTCACTCTCCTTTTTCTCCCTCTGTCCCTCTGACTATACCCCTTGCCCATCCTCTGGGTTCCCCCCCTTTGTCTTTCTCCCTGGGCCTCCTGTCCCATGATCCTTTCATATCCCTTTTGCCAATCACCTGTCCAGCTGTTGGCTCCATCCCTCCCCTCCTGTCTTCTCCTATCATTTTGGATCTCCCCCTCCCCCTCCCACTTTCATATCTCTTCCTAACTCTTCCTTCAGTTAGTCCTGACGAAGGGTCTTAGCCTGAAACGTTGACTGTACCTCTTCCTAGAGATGCTGCCTGGCCTATTTTATTCTACCCAGTTTCCAATTAACTCCCCTTGGACTCTACCACTTACCTACACACCCAGGATAATTTACAATGGCCAATTAACCCATTGACCCATACAACTTTGGAATGTGAGAGGAAATCAAAACCCATGGAGGAAATCCACACAGTCACAGAGAACATGTAGAGGTCAGGGTTGAACCTGGGTCACTGGCACTGCGAGGCAACAAGCTCTCTTTCTCCTCCCTGTGCCTCTGTGCCACCTCAAGGGAAGGAGACTCCAGACCGAGAGCAGATTGATCAATTCAGTTGCACAAAACCACTGTTTCACAGTAGCTAATTAAAAAAGAAAGACCAGTGGGTGTTGACTTTGCCACCAGATTTTAAGTTGATTCTGCTCAGTTTAATGAACCAAACTTCAATCGAACCTCAAATGCTGCATCTGACACTGAAGAGAAGTAAAGGTGCCAATCTGACATAATATAAATGTTCAATGCCAACATCCAAAGGCTTGGTGTCATTATAGGACTATCTACCTGTCTCTGGATTGTTTCAGTAATAGCTATTATATTGCAATGCCCAGTATATGAACCTAAATGAAAGATAAATCAGATTACTCAGGTCACCTTAGTGATGATTAATTAACTTGAAGCATGTGAAGCTCGAAGTGCTGAAGCAAAAGGCTAATGATATCATGACAATTGCTGCAGTGATTTCAACATGTGTTTGCACTTGTTTGAACTCCTGTACACATATTGATTCATGTCTGTGCATGTATGTGCATTTTGCACTTTAGTTTTTCTTTTGATATACTGCCTGGAATGTATTTTCTCCGGGATATCCATCTATAGTTTCCTTTTTTTTTGTTTAATTAACTGTTGGTTTACTTTATGACGATTCTTCTGTCCTTCACAATCTTGCTTGAAATGTCCTTCTTCTCCACATTTGTAACAGAAAATACCAGGCCTATCCTCAGCCAATTCCAAGCCTACTGTCCCGGGGAGAATGTACAGATAACTTTTAATTAGCTAGTTATCACATGGCCTTGGAGAATGTTCGAAGCCTTGTCCTTGGACATGATGTGGATATTTATTCATATTTAATTTGGACTGTGTTTTCAGGCAG
Source organism: Mobula hypostoma (assembly GCF_963921235.1). NCBI lineage: Eukaryota > Metazoa > Chordata > Chondrichthyes > Myliobatiformes > Myliobatidae > Mobula > Mobula hypostoma. The sequence goes on along the minus strand of NC_086107.1, from coordinate 71,187,551 downwards.
AATTGTTTGGTACCATGAGTAAATGAAGTGAAGCACACCGGATTGATCATGCAACAATAAGCTCCAATGATTCTGTGCACATTATAAGCTAATATCTACGTAATGGGCCATTTTCTTTATTTTGTTTGTTCTAGCTTAAAGTATTTTATCAACACATGTGTATGAGCTAAATTATTGCTTCCTGGTGAGTGTTCATACAAATCATAGCCTAATTTTCTCTTAAAGAACATTCAAATTTTAATGTTTATGTTTACCCAAATCATATTTAGCCCAGATATGTTTATTTATTGGAAATGGCCTTTTCATATGTTATTCCCCATGCATTGAAGAGTTATGTTGCTGTTAGATTGTATGCACTGTAATCGCTAACTCACTATAAGCCTGCAGTGGATTTTGGTATAAGGTCGGTGTTTGTGCTGTACCTAGCTCCCCCAGCATGGCTCAGAAAGGACAGCTCAAACTCTCGTCTTTTCTATCTCTTGCCTCCCTCTCTTTGCCATTCCACGATACTGAACAGCACTGATGTGGATTTATTTAGTGACATCCATCAGTCGCTTTTGCTTCCCAGAAGGTCAATAGGAATCACTTCCATTTATCTTGGTCTGTGGCAGGTAGTGGAGCCAGCAGAAAGCTCTTTTCATCCTGGATTGCATGACATACAAAATCTGTATCTTCAGCTGGTGTACAGATGCCAGCAAACTGTCTCCCTTCTTCCTTATTTTTGAGTTAATTTTCTTATTTTGGCTTCCAAACGTTAACTCTATTTTGAACCCAAGTCATCCGCTTCTAAAGTCCCATTTTGTGAGCACCTATTCTGACTAAAGTAGCACAACCTTATTTGTTCTTCAGTATTGAGTAGTATATGGTGTCACTGAACTTGACAATAAAAGCAGTGTGTGCTTCTCTGAGTCTCCAGCTCCTTGCTTGCATGGTGCTCAAGTCTCCATTACTTACATCTCATCCAGTGGCTTCTGTATCACAGGAGGATAACTGACTAAACTGAAATCAACATGTTCCCAAACATCAGATATATCATGTCACCACTGTGTCAGCCACAGCCTGGAATGCATTGGCAAATTGGTAGACGGGAATGCATTGGTAAACTGGTAGCCGGGAATGCATTGGTAAACTGGTAGGTGGGAATGCATTGGTAAATTGGTAGCCGGGAATGCATTGGCAAACTGGTAGCCGGGAATGCATTGGCAAATTGGTAGCCGGGAATGCATTGGTAAACTGGTAGCCGGGAATGCATTCGCAAATTGGTAGCCGGGAATACATTGGTAAACTGGTAGCTGGGAATACATTGGTAAACTTGTAGCCGGGAATACATTGGTAAACTTGTAGCCGGGAATGCATTGGTAAATTGGTAGCCAGGAATGCATTGGTAAACTTGTAGCGAGGAATGCATTAGTAAACCACAAGCCAGGAATGCATTGGTAAACTTGTAGCCAGGAATACATTGGTAAACTGGTAGCCGGGAATGCATTGATAAACTGGTAGCCAGGAATGCATTGGTAAACTGGTAGCCAGGAATGCATTGGTAAATTGGTAGCCGGGAATGCATTGCTAAATTGGTAGCCGGGAATGCATTGCTAAATTGGTAGCCTGGAGTGCATTGTGCATTGGTAAACTGGTAGCCGGGAATGCATTGGTAAACTGGTAGCCGGGAATGCATTCGCAAATTGGTAGCCGGGAATACGTTGGTAAACTGGTAGCTGGGAATACACTGGTAAACTTGTAGCCGGGAATGCATTGGCAAATTGGTAGCTGGGAATACATTAGTAAACTGGTAGTTGGGAATACATTGGTAAACTTGTAGCTGGGAATACATTGGTAAACTTGTAGCCGGGAATGCATTGGCAAATTGGTAGCTGGGAATACATTGGTAAACCGGTAGTTGGGAATACATTGGTAAACTTGTAGCCGGGAATGCATTGGTAAATTGGTAGCCAGGAATGCATTGGTAAACTTGTAGCGAGGAATGCATTAGTAAACCACAAGCCAGGAATGCATTGGTAAACTTGTAGCCAGGAATGCATTGGTAAACTGGTAGCCAGGAATGCATTGGTAAATTGGTAGCCGGGAATGCATTGATAAACTGGTAGCTGGGAATACATTGGTAAACTGGTAGCCGGGAATGCATTGCTAAATTGGTAGCCTGGAGTGCATTGTGCATTGGTAAACTGGTAGCCGGGAATGCATTGGCAAATTGGTAGTTGGGAATACATTGGTAAACCGGTAGTTGGGAATACATTGGTAAACTTGTAGCCGGGAATGCATTGGTAAATTGGTAGCCAGGAATGCATTGGTAAACTTGTAGCGAGGAATGCATTAGTAAACCACAAGCCAGGAATGCATTGGTAAACTTGTAGCCAGGAATGCATTGGTAAACTGGTAGCCGGGAATGCATTGATAAACTGGTAGCCGGGAATGCATTGGTAAACTGGTAGCCAGGAATGCATTGGTAAATTGGTAGCCGGGAATGCATTGATAAACTGGTAGCTGGGAATACATTGGTAAACCGGTAGTTGGGAATACATCGGTAACTTGTAGCCGGGAATGCATTGGTAAATTGGTAGCCAGGAATGCATTGGTAAACTTGTAGCGAGGAATGCATTAGTAAACCACAAGCCAGGAATGCATTGGTAAACTTGTAGCCAGGAATGCATTGGTAAACTGGTAGCCGGGAATGCATTGATAAACTGGTAGCCGGGAATGCATTGGTAAACTGGTAGCCAGGAATGCATTGGTAAATTGGTAGCCGGGAATGCATTGATAAACTGGTAGCTGGGAATACATTGGTAAACCGGTAGTTGGGAATACATTGGTAAACTTGTAGCCGGGAATGCATTGGTAAATTGGTAGCCAGGAATGCATTGGTAAACTTGTAGCGAGGAATGCATTAGTAAACCACAAGCCAGGAATGCATTGGTAAACTTGTAGCCAGGAATGCATTGGTAAACTGGTAGCCAGGAATGCATTGGTAAATTGGTAGCCGGGAATGCATTGATAAACTGGTAGCTGGGAATACATTGGTAAACTGGTAGCCGGGAATGCATTGCTAAATTGGTAGCCTGGAGTGCATTGTGCATTGGTAAACTGGTAGCCGGGAATGCATTGGCAAATTGGTAGCTGGGAATACATTGGTAAACCGGTAGTTGGGAATACATTGGTAAACTTGTAGCCGGGAATGCATTGGTAAATTGGTAGCCAGGAATGCATTGGTAAACTTGTAGCGAGGAATGCATTAGTAAACCACAAGCCAGGAATGCATTGGTAAACTTGTAGCCAGGAATGCATTGGTAAACTGGTAGCCGGGAATGCATTGATAAACTGGTAGCCGGGAATGCATTGGTAAATTGGTAGCCAGGAATGCATTGGTAAACTTGTAGCGAGGAATGCATTAGTAAACCACAAGCCAGGAATGCATTGGTAAACTTGTAGCCAGGAATGCATTGGTAAATTGGTAGCTGGGAATGCATTGATAAACTGGTAGCTGGGAATACATTGGTAAACTGGTAGCCGGGAATGCATTGCTAAATTGGTAGCCTGGAGTGCATTGTGCATTGGTAAACTGGTAGCCGGGAATGCATTGGTAAATTGGTAGCCGGGAATGCATTGATAAACTGGTAGCTGGGAATACATTGGTAAACTGGTAGCCGGGAATGCATTGCTAAATTGGTAGTCGGGAATGCATTGGTAATTTGGTAGATTGGTTTATTATCATCCAAAGTACTGAGTACTGTGAAAAATTTGGTTTTGCATGCCATCCATACAGATCATTTCATGATATTAATAACTTCATTCTGCATTCTGCTATTGCTTGTACTAGGTGGTATAGGGGAAATACAATAACAGAATGCAGAATAAAATTTTATGGTTACAGAAAAAATGCAGTGTCTAGCCGTGACAAAGATGATTGTAAGGTCAAGAGTCCATTCCATCTTATCGTACAAGGGGACCGCTCAATAGCCTTATAACAGTGAGGGAGGAATTGTTCTTGAGCCTGGTGATATGTTCTTTCATTGCACAGTCTACACACCATCTCAGTCACACTACTTAATTAAGCTCCTGAGAAAATTCACCACTCTTCGACTTCCGGATTGCTTCTCACAAATGTATTCAATTCAATTCACCCAGATTTAGACATCCCAATGATTCAGCTTGCACTAACAAATCCCCTGACACCTTTGAGGTCATTGAGATAGGCAGTGCAAATATGTCGGTTCCAAGCATGGAAAGTGAATTCCGAAACCAGAATGTTACTGAGGGCTTTGCTCTCAACTATTCTGCATTATCCCTCCTCTGATTAAATCTTTGAGCGCTAACCTTCCTTCCGGGCCATTCCTGCTAAAATGAACACTAAACGAGTTACTGTGCTAACAACTGCAATTTGTTGCATTGCACTCAACACACAATCCTTTTACCTAATGCAACCATTACCCTTCAAGAACTATAATCTGACTTTATGAGCGTGATGTCCTGGCCAGTGTGCCTCCAGGTTAATAAAGAAACCTTCTGTTTTGAGATAATACTGGAAGCATTGAGAGATATCATGAAGCATGTAATTTAAATGCCATGCAGATGGATCACATGACTTGGAATCTACATATTAAATTGCTGTAGTTGCTGAAGAATGTTAAGGGCAATGAATGCAGCAGATTTAAGAAGATTGCAGCATTATTTTTCGAATTTATTCGAGGTTATGTGAGACAATGAAACAACTAAACCTCAAAATTCCTTTGAAGTGGCGGCTGTACTGTGATGAACAAGCAAAGCTCCAATGACCTCTGAACTCAGGAGTTTGTTCATTCTCATACACACACATCCACTTCAAGGTTCAGAGATTCTCTTCTGCACACCACTGTTGTAATTTGAGTTACTGTTGCCTTCCTGTCAGTTTGAACCAGTCCGGCCATTCTCCTCTGACCTCTCTCATTAGCAAGAAGGCATTTGCACCCATAGAACTGTTGCTGTTTTTTTGTGCACCATTCTCTGTAAACCATAAAGACTGTTATGCATGAAAATCTCCACAGATCAGCAGTTTCTGAGGTACTCAAACACCTTGCCTGGCACCAATAATCACTCCACGGTCAAAGTCACTTCAGTCACATTTGTTCCCCATTCTGATGTTTGATCTGAACAATAACTGAACCTCTTGACCTGGTCTGCATGCTTTCACTCTCTGTCACAACATGCATACCCCTCCCCTGCTGTCCTTTCCCTTCACAACATTAACTCACTACTGCTCATAGAGGGTGAGGCCAGGTTATCCCATCTGATGCACTCTGCAAGACTTGGCCAGGTATGCAGTGCACCAATGGGTTAATTTGAGAGGTTGGCTTTGCATGTGCCTTGACTGCAGAGGATTAGACAGTGAACTAATCAATGTGCTTAAGATGATAAAAGACTGATAAGATTGAAAGCCGAGATGTTACTTTCTTTGGAGATCTGTGGACAACTTTTGTTCCACAGTGATCAGTGCTGTGACTTCTGCTGTTTGTGATGCATACAGTATAAATGAATGAAAATCTAGATGGATTGGTTCATACATTTTGCAGATGACACAAAAATTGTTGGAGTTGGTTACAGTGAAGAAGGTTGCCGAAAGATACAGCAGGATATAGATCAATGGTAGATATGGGCAAAAAAGTGGCAGATGGATCAAGCAGGAAATGTTGCACTTTAGGAGGTCAAAAAAAAGTGGAAAGTATATAGTAAATGGCAGTACTCTCAGGAGTATTGGTATACAGAGGGATTTCTGAAAGTGGCAACCCAAGCAGATAGGGTGGTAAAGAAGGTGAATGGCATGCTCGAGTATAAGAATCAAGAGGCCATGTTGTAACTGTGTAAATGTTTGCTTAGGTGTCACTTGGCATCCTGTGTACAATTCTGGTTCCCCCATTACAGGAAGGATGTGGAGGCTTTGGACATTACCTAAGAGGTTCACCAGGTTGCTGCCTGGATTAGAGAGTACTGCATTAGTTATGAGGAGGACCTGGAAAATCTTGGAGTATTTTCACTGGTGTTGGAGGCTGACAGGCAACCTGAAAGAAGCTTATAAAATTATGAAGGGCATTGATAGGGTAACTGTCAGAATCCTTTTCCTAGGGTAGAAGTGTTAAAATCTCAAGGGTGTTGGTTTCAAGTGAGAGAGGGAAAGTTTAAAGGATATGTATGGTGTAAGTCTTTTTTTACAGAGATTGGCAGGTGGTGGAAGCAGATAGAGGCACTTGGGAGGCTTTTGGATAGGTACATGACTGTGTACCGAATGGAGGGATCTAGATCGTGTACAGGCAGAAAGAATTAGTTTAATCACCATATATTCCAAAGACATCATATTCAAAAGGTCTGTTGCTAAACTTTTCTATAGTCTATTATCTTAAACTTGAAGTTAGCCACTTGAGAAAAGAAACCAGGAGTCATCACTTCATTCTAAAGTTGAAAATATGAGCCTAGCTCCACCAAAGTCTACAGATAGAGGAAACATCCACCTTATGAACTTCAGCTGCAAAGGCATAATTCTTTGATTTGGGAGGCTACTTTGACTGTAATGAAAAGTCTGGCACTGTCCACCCTTACATCCCATATGCTATACCAAAATGTATTTTGCCCAGTCCTTTCAATCTGTGAAATTCAGCTTCATCAAACTTTTTCCAACAAATCCTGTTTGTAATTTGAGGAAGGGCTGCATTGAGGTCAGTAGTAATCATCAGTATTCAACATCCTGAATGCTAGCAGTGACATAAGAGCCTAATCTGCATACCTTTTCCTCTCCCTGTAGCAGCTGCTTTACTTGTGTGTTTTCCAGAGTTTACTCGCAACCCATTTCTAGTAAATGTGTCATTTTCCTTTCATCTTCCTGAGAGTAACACAGAAAATTGCGTAGAAACAGGCAAGTTTGGTGTGCTCCGATTTCAGTGAGCATTGGACTTAGACCTCAAAATCCTTCCGTACATCAATGCTCCTAAGAATCCTGCAGCTTACTGTATACTCTCCCTTTATTTTTGACCTCCTAAAGTGCAACACATTCTATTTGCTCCAGCTGCTACTTTTTTGCCAAAATCTATTATTGATCTATATCTTGCTGCATCCTTTGACAATCTTCTTCAATGTAACATCTCCACCAACTTTTGTGTTATCTGAAAAACTTACGAACTGACCCATCTATGTTTTTATTCTCTGCTGGCTCAGTCAGCATCTGGGGAGGGAAACGTTTCACTCAACACGTCAGGTCATAACCCTTCATCTGAACTGAAAGAGCTAAGGTTTTTCGGAATGGCAGAAGAAGCTCAGTGGAAATTGAATGCCAGCTCATATTCAACTGCTTGGTAATAACTGTATTTATATCTTGAGAACGATAGTCCTTTCCGGGCTTGGAAACAACAAAACTGATTTTGTTAGTTCAATCACTGGAAATAACCATAATATCTTCCCAATTAAGCATTTAGTTAAAGACACCCTTGGCACACTCTCAGTAATCAGGTAAACAACTGATTAGCAATTGCATGTTTCCCAAACAGCCTCTGATGAGGCGTCCAATTAACACAAACAAACCTCAGTGGAGCCATTTACATCAGTTGTCCTGTTAGGCAGGGGAGCAGGGACAAAAGAAAACTCTCCCAGAAAGGCAGAGCAGGTGATCATAGTTTTTCATTTTATCTCCATACTCGAAGATGGTTTACACTTTCGGTCATCCAGATTTTCCTGGCACACACTCCAATTACTGGTTGCAGGAAACAAAGCTGGGAAGTTGTGCCAAGAGTGTATCTCTGCTAAATTCCATGCCTAGGACATGATGAAATAGTCTGTGAAATCAGGAATCCATCTTTATCATATAAGAGGCTGTGCAGGAGTTGAACAGCAGGGCAGAAGTTGTCCTTGAACCTGGTGTACATGTTCTCAAACTTTTCTATCTTCTGGCTGATGGAAGAAGGGAGAATGGAGAATGGAGAATGGCCAGGGTGGGTGGGGATTCTGATTATGTTAACTGTGTTGTTGAGGCAGTGGGAAGTGTAGACAGAGTATAAATGGTTTTTGTGATGCAGGAAGTGGTAAAACTAGTCAGCTGCATCATGGGTACTAGTCTTTGTAATATCCAAGAGATCTTCAAGGAGCAGTGCCTCAGAAAGGCGGCGTCCTTTATTAAGGACCCCCCTCACCCAAGACGTGCTGTCTTCTCATTGTTTCCATCAGGAAGGAGGCACAGAAGCCTGAAGGTACACCCTCAGAGATTCAGGAAAAGCTTCTTCCCCTCTGTCATGTGATTTCTGCCATCCAATTTCTAAATGGATATTGAATCCACAAACACTAACTATTTTTAAAATTGTTTATGTTTTGCCCTATTTCTAATTTAACTATTTAATATACATATACCTTTAAATTTTTTCCCTATATTATTATTTCTTGCATTAACAAATTTTACAACACATGCCGGTGATACTAAGCCTGATTCTGATTCTGTTTCCAACCTCCTGCATCTCTGATACAGTCCTGTTGCATCTGCTCTTGGACAAACTTTTGAACCTCTTGCAGCATGAAGCCAAACAGAGAGCTCTCAGGGAAGTTCAAGTCTCTGCAATTGGGACAAGCAGTGAAAGGAGCACGTAACTGCAATCTACCCACCTATCAAACGCTTCACACCCCATATGTCGTAGAGATGGCAGGCCCACAGAGGCCTCCTCTGCCCCTTTAGAGCCACAGAGTGAAATCACGTTCTCAGCTCCAAAGTAAATGGAACATACTGGAGTAGATATGTACGTCATTACAATGATAACTACAAAGGCCTCTGTGAGCTGTAGAGGACCCATCTTTTCCATATGCTGAAAGTGTCGCCTACAGTTGTGCAAAGGAAAGCGATGCTACCAACAAAAGCTTATTTTCTGCTTTGTTGATTTATCAGTAGAAACTAATTCCTAATCAGAGAAGGGTTTGGGTCAAACAACGCAGAAAAACAAGAACTTTGGAACATCAACATCAACCACCCACTTACATTAATCCTATACTCAGTAAATCCCATTTCATTCTCCTTTCACTCCTTCCAACTGCCACCCCACCCACCCATTCCACTGCTCATGTACACAGTAGGGTGCCTTACAGCAGATAATCGACCTCACAAGCAGCAAGCCTTCGGCATGTGGGAGGGGGAGATCAAGGCAGTCACAGGGGGAGTGTGCAGCACCAGAGGTCTGGGTTGAACGCCGATATCTGACGCTGTGAGCCAGCAGCTCTGCCACCGATGCCACTGTGCCAGTTATAGAAGAATGCAGTCATTTAGTATAGGGCTACATTTGAATAGCACCTTTCATGGCTCTAGGATATCAGAACACTGTACAAGCAGCAAATCAGTATCACTACTAAACGGTAGGAATCAAAATCTGTTAAAAACAGCCCTGCGATAATGATCAGACAATCTCTTTAATAGCAGTCTTCTTTCCCTCCCTGTCTCCTTTCTCTATGTCTCTTTCTTTAGAACATGAAACACTGAACAATACAACACAGTACAGGCCCTTCAGCCCACAATTGTGTTGACCTTTTAACCTATTCCAAGATCACTCTAATGCTTCCTTCCCACATAACTCTCCATTTTTCTCTTATCCACGTAGCTGAATGACCTAATTCTGCTCCTATGTGCCTATCTAAGAACCTCTTAAAAATGTCCCTAATCTACCTGCCTCTACCATATTCCCTGACAGCATGTTTCACACGCCCACCACCCTCTGTGTGTATAAAAATACTCCCTCCAATCATCTTAAAATTATGCCCTCTCATATTAGCTATTTACATGTAGCCCCCCCAGCCAACTTCAGGGTCGCTCGGCTCACTGTCGTCTAGGGAAATAGCCCTCGGCCCCGCCAAACTGGGTAATTAGTTTGTGTGGATGCTGTGTGATGTACCCCACCCCGCCCAAATTACAGACAATACACGATTAAATAATTTACAGTTTATAGATATTACTGGAACTGTATAATTAATAGAAAATAAACTATAAAAGGAAAATAAAAGGTGCCACACTTATCAAAGTTCAATCTCTTCGTGCACAAACAGTTGGAGCTCAGGACTCTTATTCTTCACCCTGCGACCCCTCGGACCACCTCGACTGGCTGCCTGGGACCAACAATGGTGGTCGACCAGATGCTCCACACGAGTCCGTCTCCGTCTCCTCTCCTCGCCGAACGCCCCACTCGGGGTCCAACCGTGTTAACGGACTCACAGCACCTGGTCCATCCTCTGTCTCTCTCTCCCACCTTCTGCCCCAAAACCCCACGCATACAATATCTTACAGACACATCAAAAGCATAACAACTTTCCCAATTGGTTCGTAACATCTTCTTATCAGTAACGTGGTCCAAACAAACTGCTAGCGGGAGGACTTTCTCAGCAGTTAACATAACAAAGAAGCCATTTTAATTAGACTACGCAGTGACATAAAAAAAGAAACTCCTTACACTCTCCCTCCACCAAATAAAGTCATGTCCTCATGACTTCTAAGTAACTCGCCAACCAGTCCTACAGACACAGAAACCCATCCAGATACACACAGCGACATTGCTCCCCAAACAGTGGACCTTCCGCCTGTCCACGGGTGCTACCTAGGCCAACCTATCTGGGAGCTTCCTAATCCTCCGAGATCTCCGTACCCTCTCACCTAAACCCTAAAGGCTCAGACACTACTAGGGATACCTCGGGCCTGCTTGCCAACTCCTCTCTCACTCAGGCCACCACTACAGCTCGGAGCCCCCTGTCCCGTGTTTGGGGCCCCGCCTCTCCTCCTTCCCAATCCTGCCGCAACTCAGACTGCCCACAGCTAGCCCTCCCCACTACACCTGACTCAGTGGGATGAGGGCCAAAGGTCTCTTCCTCAATCACGGGGAAGTTAGCGAAAGACAGCATGTACCACATGTGCAGCACATCATCCTTCAAACTCGTATCCTTCCTCATTCCCTCGATCGGTAGCTGCTGTTTGAGTTTCTCCAAACTGAAACATTTAGCCGGGGCTACCCCTTCAGCCTCCTGCAGTCAATACGTCAGCTTCTTCGGGGACTCCTTCAACTCTCGCCACAGCCTCAGTGGTTCTGACTCAGGGTTCTTGGTCATCTCATCTGGGACGCAGTTACCCCACCAGCTTCTTCCACCCTGACCTGAAAAGCAGCAGTTAAAGAATGTTCAGCCTCCGGTTGTTTCTTCCTGAGGGCGTCTTCCAGGTCAACTTTCAGTTTTTCCACTTCATTCCCGGGAGGGGGGAGAAGATGGCGGCGCAATGGCAGCGCGCGCGGCCACCTCAGTGATGATGTCTGTTATCTATCAAGTAGGGGACCGTGCACAATTTTGATTTGATGGAGACAGATGTGAGAGCACAGAGGAACATCTGGTAAACTTCTGAAATGTCCGCTTCGCTGCTGCTGCTACTGTGTGGTAACCAGAATCTCCGGAGATGAAGGCCCCGAAATCCTCGGCTTTGCGTGTTTCAGCGGCCGGGGAGAGGTCGAAGGCGCTCGGCAGAGGATGGCGCTCGGGAGGCTGTATCAGAGGGGCTGGTCAGAGGCTGGAAGTTTTCGGATGGATGGACTCAGGGTCGGCTGGGGTCAGCTGCTTCCAAGGTATCGGCAAGTTGACGGTGCCTGGAGGTTTATGGCAGGGAGATTCTCCCTTTTGCCGCCTGCTATCGGGGACTTGGGAGTCAATCGACTCGGGACTTTGAGAGTATTTTTCTTACTGTGCCCATGGTCTGTTCTTTATCAAATTATGGTATCGCTTTGCACTGCTGTAACCATATGTTATAATTATGTGGTTCTGGTCAGTGTTAGTCTTTGGTCTGTCTTGTTTTCTGTGATATCACTCCGGAGAAACATTGTATCATTTCTCAATGCGTGTATGCATTTCTAAATGACAATAAAAGAGGACTGAGTGTTCTCATAATCTAATCTAATCATTTAAGCTGTTGATAGTCATCTTCAGGTTCCTTTCAAGCGTCCGCCTCCCTTTTCCGAGATCTGTCCTCCATTTCTTCACCTCCTCGGGAGTGTAGTCAAACTCCCCTCCCTGGGCTCTTGGTTTTCTGTTGGCCTTAGTCAGAACACTTCCTTGATCTTCCCCAACTTTTAAGTCTTCCAATCTTTCCTGAATCGACGTCTTGAGTTTCTGCTGATCCCTTCGAAGGTGGGTCATTGTTTCTTCTCTCTGGATTAATTCATCAGTGCATGACTGCAGTGTCGGCTCGGAATTCCGTTGCTCCTTCTCCACATTGACGAGCGTGAAATCCAAGTCTGCAATGCTTGTCCCACAAATGCGGCACTCAGTCTCCGGCCGGCATTTCTGAGCACTCAGTCCAGCGGTGCGAATCCCCTCTCTCCCCTGTGTCTCATTCAGATTGACGATCTGGGTTTCCATCCCCTGGTCCACCACCATCTGTTCCAGCACCAGGAAGTTCAACTGGTATGTTGGGTCATTTTTCTCACATTGCACCAAACTCCTCCGGCCAAAAACTCCTCCACATTTGACACTACGCTTCTGTCGCCCAGGCTCAGCCACTCGCCTCGCCTCATAGTCCCCCCAGGCGAATCCAAGCTCTAGGTGGTCATCCACATACGCCAAAACTCCACACACCTTCCCTTCCCCCATGGTCTTCCTCATGCCCCGCGGGAAGGATGCAGAGGTTCCGGATATGCCCTTGGGCATCTTTTCGGATCAGAAGAATCCCAGGGAACTAATAACGCCAGTCTTCGGCTCAACAGCCGCACTCCTCAGGATCTGGCAACATCCACTCCTCATATCCAGCACATTAAACCACGTTGCATAATCCACACACACGCTGCCAACATCTTCCACGGACCACGGTCCAGTTGAATGTTTACCAAATACAATTAAGTTGGTCAGTAAAACCATTGAAAATCTTTTCTTTGTACTTTTGTCAGTCAAATAAAGGTTCACGTGAATTAACATATCACAGATTTTTGTTTTTATTGCATTTTGGAAAATATCCCAACTTTTCTGGAAATGGGGTTTGTACGTACATACGCGCGCGCGCGCGCGTGTGTGTGTGTGTGTGTGTGTGTTACCCTCCCTCACCGAGCTTGTATGCAAACTTGACTCTGGCCGGCTCTGCTAACAGCCACAGGGACACAGCAGTGAGAAGTCCACCTTTCACCTTTCTTAAACAATATACGTCTAGGGTTGGTATGATTAGGGTTCAACCAAACAGGAAAGTTGGGATGTTTCGATTAACAGAACCACAGGTTGAGCGAATATTGTGTAAATACTGCCCATACAGAATTATCAGTCGGCAAGAAATAGCAGATCATATACTGTATACAATTATTGTAACCGGGTGACCGTGAGACCTTACTCAGTATCGTTAAAAGTGTACTTAGGCATCCATCGGGTAATGCTAGAATAGTTGTCTGTGCCTTTAAGGGAGACGGTGATGTCATTACGCACGCGCGGGATAGTGGGGAGACCATTTTGTTTCTGCTGAAGATACTGGTAGGGCATTGGAATTGAGTTCCTCCCAGAGACTGGGCATGATGAGGAAAGGTGAGCATTAATTGACAATATCCATGTGAGTCCGTTTATGCTTGTTGGCGAATCGAGAATATTGGTAATTTGACATGTTTTACATGTGGATGCTTTAGATTTTCATGAGTAAAGGTGTGAAAGCTGGATAGCGTGGCTTGTGCAAAATTCCTCACCATCCAAGGAGGTCAGTCTTCCTGTAATTTAACTACCAGGCATTACCTTGTAAAAGTTGTGCCAAAGTGTACCTTTTGTCTAACTTTATTGTATCAGGACTGATTGTGCATGTAACCGCGTAACGTGAATGTTTAGTCTCTGTTCAGCATGTGTGTACATCTTAAGTGAGATGTATTCGCTTACATTTTTTGCTGTCATGTATAAGATGCAAAGTGGGTGGGATTCTACTGTTGTTTGTATTGTGTTCCTTTATAATTGCCACTACCATATTAGTACTGTACCGTATTAGTTCTGGTATTTTTTATACTGCATACACAAGGACGTGGATCGAAAGATAAACTGAGATTGTAAGGCAAGAACTGGTTGTAAATTCGTTCATTTTGTTTCGCGACCCTCTTCTGACACTTAAACATCTAAAACAGATAAAGGAATTAAAACCCGAAAAAGTATTTGTTGTCCTGAGTGTGTACTTTTCCCTAGGCTACAAAATTATGAAGTGTCCATTTCAAGTCTTTCTGCTGATTGCCTTTCTGTTCTACTTCTGTGCAGACTCCTCATACTAGGTGTAGGTTCCACGTCAGCCTCTGGGCCAATACATACCTCCTGTCCTAGGAGCAAAAGGTGATTCTGATAAAGAATTTTGACAGGGTCATTTCCATCTTCTGCTTCACCCAGAAAACTAGCACATTATTATTAAGGATTAGGTCTCAGGGTACTTGGAGAAAAAAAAAGGAAATCGCCTTTTAAACCGAGAGAGCATAGGCCAACAACTTTTTTTGCTGTTGACGTTTCTGTAGCAGGCAATTTCTTTTTTACAAGTTCAAGTTGCTCGCTCAACGCTCAACCCAGCGCTGATGGAAAGTGTGCCAGGGGAGCCGGCTGGATTTGAACTCCGGAGCCTTCGCTTCGAAGTCCGGCGCTAATGGCACTACGCCACCAGCTGGCTAGGGTACTTGGAGGCACATGATAAAACCATGGTTTCCTCATGAGAAAATCTTGCCTGACTAATCTGCTGGAATTCTATAAAGAAATAACAAACAGATAGACAAAGGAGTTTCGGTTGATGTTGTGTATTTGGATTTTAGGAAGGCCTTTGACAAGATGCCACACATGAGGCTGCTTAACAAACTATGAGACCATGGTGACACAGGGAAGATTCTAGCATGGATAAAGCAGTGGCTGATTGGCAGGAGGTAAAGAGTGGGAACAAAGGGAATCTTTTCTGACTGGCTACCAGTGACTCGTGGTGTTCCACAGGAGTCTGTGTTGGAATTGATTCTTTTTACATTATATGACAATGATTTGGATGATGGAGGTGGAGGGGCAGGTAGCTCTGAGGAAGTAGAGAGGCTACAGAAGGCCTTAGACAGATTAGGAGAATGGGCAAAAAATGGCAGGAGGAATACAATGTCGAGAAGTGTATAGTCATGCACTTAAGAAGAAGAAATGAAAGGGTTTGATTATTTTCTAGATGGAGGGAAAATATTTTAAAAAATCGAGGCACAAGTGGGACTTGGGAGTCCTTGTGCAGGTTTCCCTTAAGGTTAATTTGCAGGTTGAGTCTGTGGTGAGGAAGGCAAATGCAATGTTAGCATTCATTTCAAGAGGACTAGAATATAAAAACAAGAATGTAATGTTGAGACTTTTTAAAGCACTGGTGAGGCCTCACTTGGAGTATTGTGAGCAGTTTTGGGCCTGTTATCTGAGCAAAAATGGACTGAAACTGGAAGAGATTCAAAGGAGGTTCATGAAAATGATTCCAGGATTGAATGGCTTGTCATATGAAGAGTGTTTGATGACTCTGGGGCTGTCAGAATGAGGGATGACCTCATTGAAACCTATCGAATGGTGGAAGGCCTTGATAGAGTGGATGTGGAGAGGATGTTTCCAATGTTGGGAGAGTCTAAGACCAGAGGACACAGCCTCTAAATAGAGGGGTGTCCTTTTAGAATGGAGATAGGGAGGAATTTCTTTAGCCAGCGAGTGGTGAATCTGTGGAATTCACTGCAACAGGCAGCTGTGAAGGCAAAGTCTTTATGTATTTTTAAGGTAGAGGTTGCTAGATTCTTGATTGGTCAGGGCATGAAGGGATACAGGGAGAAGACAGGAGGCTGAGGCTGAGAGGAAAATTGGATCAACCATGAAGAAAAGGTGGAGCAGACTCGATGGGCCAAATGACCTAATTCTGCTCCTATATCTTATGGTCTTATTTGGCATCTGGCTCTCCACTACGTAAGGTGTAGACACCCAGCGGTCAGCCAACTATGCTTCCCTGGTAGGTCCAAATTTCGTATTAAAGCTCTGTCTCCAGGCATCAGTTGAGAGAACCTAATCTTTTAATCATATATCCTTGTTCCCTGATTTTTCTTGGTAACAGAGACCGCTGCTAGCTCATAAATCTCTGCAGTTCTTTCTTCATGTCAGACACATACTTGAGATATATCTTCTGTGGCAAGTCTTCACCACCACTTCCAAAACAAAGATCTACAGGCAGCCTCACTTCACACCTCAACATCAAAGAGTATAAGAAGCAGGAAGCTGGAGGGGCTCATGAGAACTACAGGGTAACCAGGAAGGAGCTTAAGAAAGGACTTAGGAGAGCTCGAAGGGGGCATGAGAAGGCCTTGGCATGTAGGATTAAGGAGAACCCCAAGGTGTTCTATGCCTATGTGAAGAACAGAAGGATGACAAGAATGAAGGTGGGGCCGCTAAAGGATAAAGAAGGCAACATGTGCCTGGAGGCGGAGGAGGTTGGGGATGTCCTAAATGCATACTTTGCTTCAGTATTCACAAGTGAAAAGGACCTTGATCAGGGTGAGGTCGAAATAGAACAGGCCTGTGTGCCGGACAATGTGGAGATTAAGGAAGAAGTAGTATTGGATCTTCTTAAAAACATCAAGATTGATAAGTTCCCAGGGCCGGACTTAATATACCCCAGGTTGCTGTGGGAAATGAGAGAAGAGATCGCTGGAGCAGTAGCTTTGATCTTTGAATCCTCTTTGGCTGCAGGGAAGGTGCCAGAGGATTGGAGAATGGCAAATGTAGTTCCCTTGTTTAAAAAAGGTAATAGGGAGAATCCTGGGAACTATAGACCGGTGAGTCTTACGTCGGTGGTCTGCAAACTATTGGAAAGGATTCTTAAGGATAGGATCTACTAGCATTTGAAGAACAGTCTACTCAACATGGCTTTGTGAAGGGAGGGTCATGCCTCACGAGCCTATTTGAGATTTTTGAAGAGGTAACAAAAGAAATTAATGAGGGTAGGGTGGTAGATGTGGTCTACGTAGATTTTAGCAAGGCATTTGACAAGGTCCCCCACGAGAGACTGATTCAGAAAGTCTTGAGGCATGGGATCAATGGAACCTTGGCTGTTTGGATAAAAAAAATGGCTTATAGGAAGAAAGCAGAGGGTAGTAGTGGAAGGAAAGTATTCTGCCTGGAGGTCGGTGACTAATGGAGTGTCGCAAGGATCTGTCCTGGGACACCTGCTCTTTGTGATTTTCATAAATGACCTGGATGAAGAGGCGGAAGGTTGGGTGAGTAAGTTTGTGGATGACACGAAGATTGGAGGAGTTGTGGATGGAGCTATATGTTGTTGAAGGTTACAAGAGGATATAGACAGGATGCAGAATTGGGCTGAAAAATGGCAGATGAAGTTCAATCCGGATAAGCGTGAGATGATGCATTTTGGAAGGACAAACCAAAAAGCTGATTACAGGGTTAACGGTTGGTTACTTAAGAGTGTGGATGAACAGAGGGACCTTGCGGCTCAAATCCATACATCCCTCAAGGTCGCTGCACAGGTTGATAGGATAGTTAAGACGGACCATGGAATGCTAGGCTTCATTAATAAGGGGATTGAGTTCAAGAGTAGAGAGGTCATGTTGCAACTCTACAAATCTCTGGTGAGACCACACCTAGAGTATTGTGTTCAGTTCTGGTCACCTCATTATAGGAAGGATGTGGAAGCTATGGAGAGGGTGCAGAGGAGTTTTACCAGGACGTTGCCTGGATTGGAAAACAAGTCTTATGAGGCAAGGTTAGCAGAGCTGGGACTTTTCTCTTTGGAGCATAGAAGGATGAGAGGGGACCTGATAGAAATCTACAAGATTATGAGAGGCATAGATAGGGTGGATAGCCAGTACCTGTTTCCCAGGGCATGAATGGCAAACACCAGAGGGCATATGTACAAAGTTAAGGGAGGGAAGTTTAGGGGAGACATCAGGGGTAAGTTTTTTACACAGAGGGTTCTGGGTGCCTGGAATGACTTGCCAGGGATGGTGGTGGAGGCTAAAACATTAGGGGTATTTAAGAGCCTCTTGGACAGGCACATGGATGAAAGAAAAATAGAGGGTTACGGGGTAGTGTGGGCTTAGTACTTTTTTTTAAGGAATATATGGGTCAGCACAACATTGAGGGCCGAAGGGCCTGTACTGTGCTGTAGTACTTTACTGTCTAGTGTCTAGTATGGCAAGTATCCAGTAGCTTCACTCTGTGTACAGTTGTAGCAGTGGGCCAAATGGCAAACAGCCTAACTCTAATTTTCTTTTTGCTGATATCCAAGGTTCCAACCATGTTTAACAATGTCTGGTAGAACTTTTCAGGCTGGGGAGCACTCTTTTGATAGGGCATGGTCCTCGACTTTTTGACTCCAAGCATGCTCAGTAACTCCTACTTGAGCCGACTCTCAAACTCTCTTCCTTGATCACTGTGTGACCTTCTTCGGAGGCTATAATGAACCAAATATTTCTCCCATAACACTTTGGCAACTGTGGACTCCCTTTGATCCTTTGTGGGGAAGCTTGGGCACATCAGGTGAAGTGATCAGTGATGACCAAGGCATTCACAGCATTGCTGGAATCCGGCTCTATGGAAAGGAAATTCATTCACAGTAAATCAAGTGGCCCTGCACACTGTAAATGAGGTAATGGAGCAACTCTTGTAGATAACGTCTTCCTCCAAGTACATTGGATGCACGATTTAGAGAACTCTTCAACCTCAGGCTTCATTCGGGGCCAACAGAATCGAGTTCAGACCAATCCATAGGTCTTATCAAACCCTAAATAGTCTGAACCATCATGAACCCGCTTCAACACAATCCTCTGATGCTTCTCAGGCAGAACCAACTTGGAACACCAAGGCCTGTCTGCAGAAAGCGTGACCCTGTATAAAACCTGGTTCCTCAGCTCCAGTTTGTCCCATTCTCTCATCAGTAGGGGTATAACAGGGTGTTTCATCTTTTCATCTTGGGCCACATCCCCTTCGGCAAAAGCTGGCCAAGTGGCACCTATACAAGAGTCATCTCGCTGGGCGGCTACCCATTCTGCAAGACTCGAGGCAACTGCTTTGTATCCAGAGCAGTCAAGTTGCAATATGCTGTGGAAAGGCACAACCAGAAGCTCCCAAATGATCCACAGCTCTATCACGCCATAGCCTGCCTCTGATGTCCCCGCTGCAGAAAACTGGCACATTACTTCAACACCAGAGGCAGGAAAGCCCTCCCACTCTCCATCCATTTCCAACATCCCATGTAAACATCAGGAGAACACATCCACATCAATGTTCTGGCTCCCTGGCCGATATTTCAGGCTGAAGTCATAAGCAAACAACATCACCAACCAAAGATGACCTGTGGCTTCCAACTTCGCCAAACTCAGAATATAAGTCAGTGGATTGTTGTAAGTCCTCACCTCAAACTTGGCACCATATAGATCATCAATTAACTTATCCACCACAACCTATTTCAATGCCAGAAATGCAATTTGTGCATAGGGCAGCGTGGTTCAGAGGGCGACAAACTCCAGCTGACGAAACCAACAGGTATCAACCCCTTGCCCTGGTCCTAATATAGAACCACCCCCTAAACCCTCACGGCTGGTGTTGGTATACAGTACACAGGGTAACTGGGGGTTTGCAGAGGCCAACATAGGTGCTTTAGTTGGCAACACTTCCAGCAGCTGAAAGGCCTGTTCACATTTTGCCTCTCAACTTTCTCTGAAAGGCTTCAAAGAGCTAAGATAAACTTCACATTTTTCTCCTTTTGTTCTCCTTGCTTTCTTCCCCAAGGGAGGGTAACCATAGACAGGCTGATTCAAAGGGTGGCTTCTCTGAAGTAGTCCTTTACAAATCTCCCATAGTACCCACAGATTCCACAGAATGAACATAGGGCACTCACATTCCTGGGCCTTGGCCGTATGGTCACTGCCTCTATCTTGGACCGATCCATAGCTACTCCATCCTGTGAGACTCTATGCCTGACATGGTTGACTGACATCTTACAGAACTGGCACTTGTTCAATGACAGTTTTAACACTTCAGCTTTCAGGTGGTCTAGCACCTTTAGTAGCCTCGTCTCGTGCTTCTCCAGTGTAGACCCAAACACTATGAGATCATTCAAAAACTCCAGTACCTCAAGCAGGTTCATGTCCCCAACAGTCTTCTCCATGACACGCTGGAAAGTTGTCGCTGCCCCTGATGTGTCCTGGAACATTCTTTCAAACTGGAAGTATCCAAGTGGACATGTAAACGCCATCTTCTCTTTGTCAGCTTTACTCATGGATATCTGATAATACCCACTTCTTAGGTCCAGTACACTGAACCATTTTGCTCCACTCAGGCAGGCCAGAGCATCATCAATCCATGGAACAGTATATTGGTTGGGACTGTACGTCAGTTCAGTGTCCGATAGTCCACAGGCATTCGTACTTTCCCATCACTATGGGAGATGTATAGGGATGTGTAGATGTATTATTCAGTGATAATTCCAATTTCCTTCAGATTCAGCAGGTGCTGCCAAACACCTTCCACCTCCGCTCGTGCTAACTGTCGAGACCTTTCTCTGAAAGGGGTGTCCTCTATCATTCATGTAGTGTGGTGTGAACTCTTGGAGCAACCCACATCAAACTTGCCAGTATTCTTTTGCCAGACATCTTTGAACTTCAACATTTTCTCCATTAGTCTCCCTTTCCATCGATCGGGTACTGGGGAGTCACCAAAGTTGAAAGACTTCGCTGTTAATTTTCCCCAATACTTTTGCAGAACTCAGCACTTTAATTAGCAATTCATCAGGGCTTCAGATGTCCACCCTGCTCAGAACACAAGCATTAGTTGTGGATAATCTCTTTGAATCGCACCAAAGTTTAATCCCTGTGGTGTCGGTAATAAAGTATCTTAATCACTTTCCCCGACACTAGTTTAAACACATACAAACCACTTCATCAATTCTTAATAGTAATTACATACCTTTCAGCGAAACCCGGATGGGCATCCCACAATTGTAACCTCCCCACTGAGATCATATGCAAATTTGATGCGTTAGCTGGCTCTGCTACCAGCTGCGTGACTCAGCGGTGAACAGGCCACCTTTCTTAAAAAATACACGTCTAGGGTCGGTATGATCTGAGTTCAACCAAACAGGGAAGTTGGGATTTTTTGAATATCCAAACTCCAATTTAAGCGAATGCCGTGTAAATATTGCCCATTCAGAATTATCATTTGGTGAGAAATAACAGATCGTACACTGCATACAATTATAAAGAAAGTGTATTTACTAATCTCAGCTTTATCCAACAGTAATTAAGAAAAGAAAAAAATAAAAGGGCCCATTACAATTAAACCAGTCTAAATGTGCACGTCGTTGGAGCTCGTTTCGTCCAAAAGCTGGGTATGACTGTTACTCATCACCAATCACTGGTAGAACTTCCCATCTTGCACTCCTTCATTTCCTGAAGCACACCTTGTGATTGTATCTTCCCATCAGATCAAACCCTACGGCCATCTCTCCTGATCTCTTCTCCACATCTTCCTCCAAAAGACCACGAACCCCCGTCCCTCCAGTGTTTGTCACAAATTTCTCTTTACCTAGCTCTCTCGAGAACCTTCTCCCAATTGCACCATCCTGATTAGCTGACACAACATTCCCAAGTTGAACACCATAATCTTTAGCTGAAGCCAAAATATTCTATTAGTAGGACACACTGCTTTTACAGAAAGTTACTAAGTGAAATTTGATAAGTTCCCCATGTAAGGCCTAAACCCTCACTCCACTCAGCCACATTTTCATTTTGTCACAAAGAGGAGATGATGTTGGTGCCAGAGGCATTGAGGATTGCAAAATATTCCATCAAGAAACAGCAGTAAAGTCAGACCTCCTCATACAATCTCAGTGACAGGTAACATACAGAATCAGAGTCAGGTTCATTATCACTGGCATATGTCGTGAAATTTACTATCTTTGTAGCAGCAGTACAAAGCATTACATAGTAATACAAAAAACAGTGACTTACAGTAAGTGTATGTGGATAGGGTGGTGAACAAGGTTTTTGGTATGCTGGCCTTTATAAATCAGAGCATTGAGTATAGGAGTTGGGATGTAATGTTAAAATTGTATAAGGCATTGGTAAGGCCAAATTTGGAGTATTGTGTACAGTTCTGGTCACCGAATTATAGGAAAGATGTCAACAAAATAGAGAGAGTACAGAGAAGATTTACCAGAATGTTACCTGGGTTTCAGCACCTAAGTTACAGGGAAAGGTTGAACAAGTTGTGTCTTTATTCTTTGGAGCGTAGAAGGTTGAGGGGGGACTTGATAGAGGTATTTAAAAATATGAGGGGGATAGACAGAGTTGACATGGATAGGCTTTTTCCATTGAGAGCAGGGGAGATTCAAAGAAGAAGACATGAGTTGAGAGTTAAAGGGCAAAAGTTTAGGGGTAACATGAGGGGGAACTTGTTTACTCAGAGAGTGGTAGCTGTGTGGAACGAGCTTCCAGCAGAAGTGGTAGAGGCAGGTTCGATATTGTCATTTAAGGTAAAATTGGATAGCTATATAGACAGGAAAAGAATGGAGGTTATGGGCTGAGTGCAGGTCGGTGGGACTAGGTGAGAGTAAGCATTCAGCATGGACTAGGAGGACCGAGATGCCCTGTTTCCGTGCTGTAATTGTTATATGGTTATCTGGTTATTATATTAAATAGTTAAATTAAGTAAGTACTGCAAAAATAGAAATAAATAAAGTAATGAGATAGCATTCATGGGTTCAATGTCCGTTCAGAAATCGGACGGCAGAGGGGGTCGTTGAATGTGTGCCTTCAGGCTTCTGTATCTCCTTCCTGATGGTAGCAATGAGAACAAGCCATTACCTGGGTGATAGGGATCATGCCACGTTTTTGAGATATCTCTCCTTGAAGATGTCCTGAATACTAGAGGCAAATGCTCATAATGGAGCTGACTAAGTTTACAACTCTCTGCAGTTTACTATAATCCTGTGCAGTAGCATCCCCACCTCCCCATATCAGACGGTGATGCAGCCTGTCAGAATGCTCTCCACGGTACATCTGTAGAAATTTGTGAGTGTCTTTGGTGACATACCAAATCTCCTCAAACTCCTAATGAAATATAGCTGCTGTTGTGCCTTTCTTGTAGCAGCACTGATATGTTAATGCTGAGAGATAAATTAAACTGGGATAAATGGTATTTCAGAAACTGAGTACTATACTGACAAAAGAAGGGATTTATCAAAAGATAATTGTTTTGAACCAACTCGATTGAGCTCCTGGAAATAACAGGAGTAGTTGATGAAAGCTGTAATGTTGACCCAGTGCAGGTGGATTCTAGAAAGGTTTTCCAGCTAGGTATCGCATAATACCTTTGGTCATTTTGACTTTAAAGTAAAAACCATTAGATTAAAGCAACAATGAGGGCATGGATATTATATTGACGAGCGAGGCTAGTGGAGAACAACTTGTACTCATAGAGAGATGCAGCAAGGCAAAAGACTCTTTGGCCCATCAAGTCTGTGCTGAACATCGAGCAAGCATTTACAGCAATCCTACACTAATCCCATTTCATTCTCCCCATGTTCCTATCAATCTCCCCCTGAGATTCCACACTCACCCACACACTAGGAACTAATTAACCAAGCAGTCTGCACGTCCCTGGATGTGGGAGGGCACAGGAGACACCTGGGTGAAACCCACATGGTGGCAGGGAGAACATGCAAACTCTGAATGGACAACATTGATTCTCGTACTGAACCTTCACTTCTTCAAGAGGCTAAAGAAAGGCACCCTGTCCCTGTTGACGCCTACCAATTTTTATCAATGCATCACAGCTTGGTATGGCAATTGCTCAGCACATGATCGCAGAGAAATGCAGAGGGTTGTGAACACAGCTCAGCACATCACAGAAACCTGTCTCCCCTCCATGGACTCTACCAGTGCTTCTCATTGTCTCAGGAAAGCATGATAAAAGACCCCATCCACCCTGGACATTCTTTCTTCTCCCTCTTCTATTGGACAGAAAGTACAAAAGTCTGGAAACATGTACCAAGATGAGCAGACTGGTAGGTTATAAGACTATTAAATGGTTCCCCATATGATAAGATGGACTCTTGACCTCACAATCTACCTTGTTCTGATTTTACGCTAGCACTGCACTTTCTCTGTTATTGCAATGTTATTGTTGTACCTTGTTCTACCTCAAAGCACTATGGAATGATCTGATCTGTATGAACAATATGAAAAACAAGCTTTTCACTTTATCTTGGAACATGGGACCCTAAAAAATGAATTCCAATTCCAAATTCTAACATCCTTAGAATCTAGCACTGTTCCCACTGATTGTAAGTTAAGTAAAGGAAGGAAATTACAAACTACTTAGCTGATACCTTGTCTCAATGGAGAAGTGGGAACGGGGAACTTAGGCAATTAATAATTGGATTGGGCAGAGTAAATATGGAAAGGAAAGTCATATTTGATAAACCTGTTAGAACTTTTCGTGGTTATAACTAGCAGAATTTTGTGGTTGCACAGTAGTAATTTGTAGTGCTGGCTGTCACAGAGCTCCAGTAACCCAAGGGTATCCTAGCTTCGGATGCTGTCTGTGTGGAATTTATATGTTCTTCCTGTGACCATGTGGGGTCTGGTATCCTCCCACATCCCAAAGATACGTGGGTCATTAAGTGAATTGTAGGATCTGGGCTGAATTTTTTGGAATGAAGGGAGAATAAAAGAGAAATTAAAGTAGGATTGGCATGGATGAGTGGTTGATAATTGGCACAGACTCAGTGGATTGAAGCAGTATATGATTCTCTGAAAGTAGAAAAGGGTGAATTTATTGACTTTTAGAAAGCTTTCGATAATGTATCATGAAAAGGTCAAAGTGAGAGTATTTATAACTGGGAGTAATATACCAGGTGGATAGGGAACATTTGGGTTGGGAGAGCATCAATAGTGGGATGTTGTAGAGCTGTATGCTGTTCAATTTACCTCACTGATTGGGATGACACTAATGGATGGTGCAAGAGTGAGATATGGGAAAGATTTAACGATGCAGCCTACCAAGTCAATGGATAATGGAATATAATAACAAAAACAGCATCAGCATCTTAGAGGATCTATCCTGGACCAAACAATCATAATGATACAATCATAAAGGGGACACACCAGCAGCTCTGCGCCATTTGGAGTTTGAGGAGATATGGTATATCACCATGGACTTACAGATTTCTGGAGATATATGGTGGACAGCACTCTGACTGGTTGCACCACTGCCTGGAATTGAGGCTCAATTCGCAGGATCTCAAGAGGATGCCAAGATTTGCTCCCGCTCCTTCATGGGTGCAATACTCTCCATCATCGAGTAAATCTTCAAAAGGTGGTGCTTCAAGAATTGGGATGCTCACTATCTGGTACATGCCAGGCAGGAGTTACCGGAGCCCGAACACTACCTCACTCGCTTTGGTACGATTTATTTTTTGTAACTTAGAGTAATTTTTATGACTTGCAGTGTACTGTTGTCACAAAGGAACACATTTCATGACATATATCAGTGAAAATCAGCCTGATTCTTTACATAGTGAGAGATTGCGAAGTGTTAGTGTTCAGAGTTATTCTTGGATACAAGCCACTGTAAATCAGAGCAAGCAGATAGAAATTCAAACAATCTTGTTTTTGCAAGAAGACTTGAGAATGAGTAAAGACACTGATTGTAACTACACAGGGCCCTGGTGAGAGCCCAGCTCAACTGCTGTTCATTTTGTTTCCTCATGTCCCTTTATGACAGAGAAAGAGGCCATTTGACCCAGTGAGTCCAAGCAGTCTCCTCAGAGCAAGCCTATTCCACCATTACCACCCTGTAAGCTACTCATCTTGTCTGTCCACCAACTCCTCAACCACCTTTTTTGGGGTGAATTTACTGTGACTAATTATACTTCCAACCTGCAAATTGTTGTGATGTGGGTGGAGAACAGAGCAGCTGGGGGAACCTTGATGAGGACAGGGAAGTTCTCGATCCTCCTCCCTCGAACTGATTAACCACCCTGCACCATGACTACATTACAGTAGTGATCGGGGTCTCCATAGTGAGGGGGACAGACAGGAGATGCTGTGGCCAGGCTGGTGTGCTGCCTCCTGGGTGCTAGGGTCCAGGATGTATCAGGAGGAGAGTGAACAGCCAGAAGACATGGTGCAGAAAAGGGAAGAGGTCCTACGTAGTGAGTAGATAGAGTTAGGAAAGAGGCTGAAGAGAAGAACCTCCAAGATAGCAATCTCTGGATTTCTCCCGGTGCCGTGGGCTGGTGCAGGTAGGAATTGGGTGACAGCACAGATGAATGATTGACTGAGAATATGGTGCAGGGGACTGAATTTCAAGTTCTTGGATCATTGGAACCTTTCCTGGGGAAGGGGCAACTTGTACAAGAGGGACGGGTTGCATCTGAACTGGAGAGGTACCAATATCCTGGCCAGGGGGTTTGCTAATACCACATGGGAGAGTTTAAACTAGTTTTGCAGGAAGTTGGTTCCAGAGCACCAGGTCAGTAAGTGAAGAATCGGTCAGGAAGGCAGATATCAGGGAAAGTCTTGAAAGGCAAAATCAAAATAACAGGTATGATAGGTTGGATAGTTTGAAGTGTGTAGATTTTAATGCTGGAGCATTATGGGTAAGGGTGATGAACTTAGAGCATGGATCAGTACATGGAGCTATGATGTTGTAGCCATTACTAAAAATTGGAAGACTTGACTTGCCTTTGTGAGAAGGAAAAGATGACTGCCCAAATCCCACATCCATATCTATTTCTGCCTCACTACAGGAAGGATGTGGAAACCATAGACAGGGCGCAGAGGAGATTTACAAGGATGTTGCTTGGATTGGGGAGCATGCTTTATGAGAATAGGTTGAGTGAGCTCAGCCTTTTCTCCTTGGAGCGACAAGGGATGAGAGGTGACCTGATAGAGGTGTATAAGATGATGAGAGGCATTGATCATGTGGATAGTCAGAGGCTTTTTCCACAGGCTGAATTGGCTAGCACAAGAGGGCACAGTTTTAAGGTGCTTGGAAGTAGGTACAGAGGAGATGTCAGGGGTAAGTTTTTTATGCAGGGTAGTGAGTACACAGAATGGGCTGCCAGTGACGGTGATGGAGGCAGATACAATAGGGTCTTTTAAGAGACTCCTCGACAGGTATATCGAGCTCAAAAAAATAGAGGGCTATGGGTAACCCTAGGTAACTTCTCAGGTAAGTACATGTTCAGCACAGCTTTGTGGGATGAAGGGCCTGTATTGTGCTGTAGGTTTTCTATGTTTTTATGTTCTATGTTAAGCAGAATTGTTCCTAAACACTGCAACAAAACACAAATCCATCCATTGTCAAAGCACTAAGAATAAAATTCCACTAATTATTACATAATATAAGCTTGATAATTTAATCTAACATACGACAATACTTACAACTAAGCAGCTGTAACTCTTAAGTAAGGGTGCACCCCCTTGTTATTACAAAATGCAAGTTATATTTATGCCTTGAATTTTTATGGCCCATCTAGTCCATGCTAAAACCATTTAAACTGCCTATTATTGTTGCACCCGGACCATAGCCCTCCATTCCTCTACCATGTACCTATCCAAACTTCTCTTAAACGTTGAAATCTAGCTTACGTGCATCACTTGAGCTAGCAGCTCATTCCACATTCTCACAGCCCTCTGAATAAAGAAGGTTCCCCTCACATTCCTCTTAAACTTCACACCTTTCACCCTTAACCCATGACCCCTGATTGTAGTCCCACCCAACCTCAGTGGAAAAAGCCTGCTTGCATTAACCTATCAACACCCTTCATAATTTTGTATACCTCTATCACATCTTCTCAATCTTCTATGTTCTATGAAATACACTCCTAACCCATTCAATCTTTCCTTTTAACTCAGGTTCTCCAAGCCCAGCAACATGCTAGTAAATTTTGTCTGTATTCTTTCAACCTTGTTTCCATCTTTCCAGGAGGTAGGTAGGAGCTGGAGTCGGATGCACTCAGGATCATCCAGGAGGCTGAAGATCTTACAGATGGGACTTTTGAGGAGGTGGTCACCCTCGGAGTACAGGCTTCGGACAGTAGATGGGTGACCACCAGGACAGGTAAAGAGAGAAAGCAGTTCATGCAGGGTTTCCTTGTGGACATTCCCCTCAACAATGAGTATGCCTCCTTGTGCTGGGGAGGGGATGACCTATCAGGGCGAAGCAGCAGCAGCCACTGTGGCAGGCGCTGAGGCTCAGCAGGGAAGGGTAAAATTAGGCAATGCGGTAGTGATAGGGGACTCAATAATTAGGGGAGTCAGTCAGGAGATTCTGTGGCTGCAAAAGAGATGGTGCGTTGCCTTCTGGGTGCTAGAGTACAGGATGTATCGGAGCTGAGGAGATGGTGCTTGGGTCATTCGAACCTTTTCTGGGGAAGAGGTGACCTGTAGAAGACCTGCACCCTGCCCCCACCATAACCTCAGCCACTCATCTGTGCTATCACCCCATTGCCACCCCCATTAGCCCATGGCACTGGGAGTAATCTGGAGATTACAACCTTGGAGGTCCTTCTCTTCAGCCTCTTTCCTAACTCCATCTACTGTACTCACTGCGTGGGACCTCTTCCTCTCTTCTGCCTGTCATTGGTGCCAATATACTCCATGACCTTTGGCTGTTAACCCTTCCCCTTGAGAATATCCTGCATCTGTTCTGATACATCCTGTACCTAGGCATTTAGAAGGCAACACACCATCCTGGTGTCTCTTTTGCAGCCACAGAATCTCCTGTCTTATCTCCTAATTAACGAGCCCCTATCACTTTACCCTTCCCTACTGAGCCTCAGAGGGATGGATTGCACCTGAACAGGAGGAGAACCAATATCCTGGCCAGGAGGTTTGCTAATGCTACTTGGGAGGATTTAAACTAGTTTTGCAGGGGCCTGGGAACTGGAGCCCCAGGTGAGTAAGTGAAAGATCAGATAGGAAGGTAGATGTCAGGGAAAGTATTAAAAGGCAACATTGAAATTACAGGTATAATAGGTTGGATAGTTTGAAGTGTGTGTATTTTAATACTAGAAGTATTATGGGTAAGGGTGATGTACTTAGAGCCTGGATTGGAATATGGAACTACGATGTTGTGGCCATTACAAAAACATGGTCAAGAGAGTGGCAGGAATGGGTGATTAATGTATCAGGTTTTTGAAGTTTTAGAAAAGATAGAGAAGGAGGTAAAAGAGATGGGTGGGGTGGGGAGAGGAGACATTGCACTACTAATCAGGGACAATATTACAGCTGCTCTCAGGACAGACATAATGGAGGGTCCAGACACTGAGTCCATTTGGGTAGAACTCAGGAATAGGAAGGTTCAATCACACTAATTTAATTGTAGTACAGACCCTCTCAATAGCCACTGGGACATAGAGGAGCAAATATGTAATCAGATTAGGGAAATGTATAAAATTAATAGGGTTGTTGTCAGGTGGGATTTCAACTTCCCTATTGCAAACTGGGATCTTCTAGTGCAAGAAGTTTAGATGGGGCAGAATATGCTTAGTGTACCCAGGAAGGTTTCTTAAAACAATATGTAGTCAGACCAGTGAGTGGAGGGGCTGTACTAGACCTGATATTGCCTAATGAGTCTGGCCAGGTAACTGGTGTTTCAGTGGGTAGACAGTTAAGTGACAGTGACCACAACTCCTTAATGTTCAGAATAGCTATAGATAAGGATAGGTATATTCATTGCAAGAGAGTTTTAAATTGGAGTACGGCAAATTACGAGAGCATGAGCCAGGAAATGAGAAGAGTTAATTGGGAACACCGTTTTTTCTGGCAAGTCGACATCAGACATGTGGAGTGTGTTTAAGGATCAATTGCACAGAGTACAGGAAAGGTAGGTTCCAGTTAGAAGGAAGGACAGGGATGGAAAGATAAGAGAACCTTGGGTAACAAGAGAGATGAAGAATTTAGTCAAGAAGAGAAAGGAAAAGTATGTAAAGCTTCGGAAGTTAGGATCAAACAGAGCACATGATGAGCATAAAGAAGCCAGTAAAGAACTAAAGAATGGAATTAGGAAAGCCAGAAGGGGCCATGAAAGGTCCTTGGCAAGTAGGATTAAGGCATTCTCTACATACGTCAAGAGCAAGAGGATAACTAGGGAGAGGGTGGGACCACTCAAAGAAAAAGAAGAAAACATTTGCTTGGATGTAGAGTATGTGAGTGAGGCCTTAATAAGTACTTTGCTTCAGTGCTTACCAAGGAAATGGACATGGAGGAGCAGGAGAGTGGCAGTAGAAGACAGAAGGTAGTGGTTGAAGGGCCTTATTCGATATAGATATAGTGCAATATAGATCAGTTGCAGATATGGGCAGGGAAATGGCAGATGAAGTTTAACTCAGATAAATGTGAGGTCTTGCACCTTGGTAGGAGAAATGCAAGAAGACAGTACATTGTTAAGGGCAAGATCCTTAACTTTGTTGCTGAGCAGAGAGTTCTTGAGATCCAATTTCATAGCTCATTGAAAGTAGCTACACTAGTCAATAAGGTGGTTAAGAAGACTTATGGACTGCTTGGTCTTATTAGTCGAAGCATTGAGTCAGATGTTAAGAAGCTACGTTGCAACTTTATAATATTCTAGTTGGGGAACATCTGGAGTATTGCATACAGTTCTGGTCGCCTCACTATAGGAAGGATGTTGAGGCTTTGGAGAGGGTGCAGAAGTTGTTTATCAGGATGCTGCCTGGTTTAGAGGGCATTTGTTATCATAAGAGGTTGGACAAATTTGGGCTGCTTTCTTTGGAGCAGAGGAGGTTGAGGGGAGATCTGATAGAGTCTTATAAGATTATGAGAGACATAGATAGAGTAAACAGGGAGTATCTTTTTCCAAGAGTAGAAATGATTAATACCAGGGGGCATGCATTGAAGGTGAGAGGAGGTAGTCAGGGAATGTGAAGGGTAAGTTTTTTACTCGAGAGTCATGGATGCCTTGTATGGTGAAAGAGGCAAATACATTGGAGGCTTTTGAGAGATGTGTAGATAGGCACATGATTGTGAGGAAGATAGAAGGATATGGACATTGTGACAGTAGGAGGGATTTGCTTTTTAGCTGACCTGGGCCAACACTGTGGGCCAAAAGGACTGTTTCTGTGCGGAACTGTTTTACGTTCCCTTTCAGCCCCGAGGGAGGGTCTCAACTTGAGGTGTCAGTTGCACCTCCACAAATGCAGCTTGACTCCTGACTTCTTGTGGTGTTTGTTACATAAATTTAAATAAACTTAATTGTGGAAACACTTGGTGGATGTGTTAGGATTAAAAGGTTTAATGGATTGGTTGTGGGGGGTGGGGGTTGGGGAAATGTGTGTTGCCAGGTGTACACAAGATGAACTCAACTGCCTTTGCCAGATGAGCATTCCAACACAATTCCATCACTCTTGCGGAAGATATTGGTTCACATTTTAGGAAATGGTCCATTCCTGTTAGATATCAGGCGGTGATAATTGGTTTTGCATTTGTCTAATCATGACAAAAATAATTCTTGTGTTGAAACGTGGGTGGTACTTCTTATTTGGAAAGTGGAAAGGCTGCTTTGTAAGCAGCCTCCTTCAGTAACTCTTATTCAATTTGTTCTGTGCATTCAAAGGCCAGTTTCACAGATCCAGTAACTCACTGCTATCGGGAAAAACATTCTCAGCTCATAAGAAATTCTCTTCACTAATTTCTCCAGAGGCAGCAGAAATATCTTTGTGTCCAACACAACAACATTTCTCTGAGCCTTTCTGCTAAATTTTCTCAACTGCTGTGGATTTGCAATGCTTGGGTCAACTTTCACCGTAGTCTCTGCTGAAATACTGAAGGATCGTTTTTTTGTTTATAGCCAAAGGCAAATTGCAGTTTGGTGCCAAGGGTCATTGAATATCTTTTCCCACAGTTTGGGGCACATTCTTCCAGATGGAAAATATGCTTTAATCCTGCAAAAATCAACAAGATTCTGTCCAGAGATAGTCAAAAAGATGGGAATTCTTTGTCCCTGCTTTCCAGCAACTTAGAACACTCAAGGACAGCAGACTGGTAGAAAATGCATCAGTGTTCCCCAGGCAGTATAACTATGAGAGTATTCTTAAACATTCACTACAGGACACTCCGGGTCAAGTGGAAATTAGCCGTCTGCTATTTGTAGACAGTTATGAACAATGTGAGGACTACCACCAATAACAAATAATACACTCACTTGTGTAATCTTTGAGCAGTGGACAATCAGCAATCCGAAGTGTAAGAAGATATATTTCACTCAGGTTCACTAACTGAGTACATAAAGTATCGATTCGCGGCAGTTTAGTGTTTTGAGGAGTAGCAAATCAACAATCGGGATTGATTGGCAAGAACAAATGAACAATAAGGCAGGAGCAAGCAAATCGGCCATTGTTAGAGAGTGCACAGTGTTAGAGTGGGGCTTCAGCTTTGAGGCTTGAATCAGTGAAGGTGAAAAAGCCGCAGATAGATTTTCTCCCCCCCCCCCAGTTTATTTGTTTTCCTTCTTTATAACTGTACAGTGGGGATGCCAGGCAGGATAGTTGAATGCTCCTTTTGTGGGATGTGGGAAGGCAGGGAGACCTCTAGTGTCCCTGATGACTTTATCTGTGAGAAGTGCATCCAGCACAATTTTTAACACTCCATGTTAAGGAGTTGGAGCTGGAACTGGATGAACTCTGGATCATTTGGGAGGCTGAGATGGGGTGGTAGGACATATAGAGAGGTAGTTACACTCACAGTTCAGGACACAGGAGACTGGGTGACAGTCAAGATGGAGAAAGGGGTTAAACCCTAATGCAAAGTACCCCTGTTGTCATCCCCCTCAACAACAGGCTACCACTTTTGATACCGTTAATGGGGGGGGGGTGACTTGGCAGAGGAAAGTCACACTGGCCAGGTCTCTGGCACTGAGTGTGGGTCTGTGACTCAGAAGGGAAGCGGGAGAAGAAATGAACTGTGGTAATAGGTGAGTTGTTAGCTAGGGGAACAGAAAGGAGGTTCTGTGAACGAGAATGAGATTCCTAGATGGTATGTTGCTTCTTGGGTGCTAGGGTCGAGGATATCTCAGGTTGAGTCCTCAACATTCTTAAGTGGGAGGATGAGCAGCCAGAAATCATGGTCCATGGTACCAATGAGATAGATAGGATGGGTGACGAGTTTCTGCATAGGGAGTTCAGGGAGTTAGGTGCTAGGACCTCCAGGGTTGCTACCCATGCCATGTGCTAGAGAGGCCAGAAGTAGGAGGATCATACAGTTTAACACATGACTAAGGATTTAGTGCAATAAGGAGGACATTAGATTAACCAAATTAATGAGGTTATATTACAGACTGCCCAACAGTCTGCAGGATTTAGAGGAAAAAATTTGTAGAGAAATTGCGGGCTGTTGCAAGAAACACCAGGTTATTATAGTAGGTGATTTTAACTTTCCACATATTATCTGGGATTCCCATATTGTAAACATACTAGATGGGATAGCATTTGTAAAATGTGTTCAGCAAAGTTTCCATAATTGGTACATAGAAGTCCCAATGAGAGAGCATGTAATATGTAATCTATATGGAAATGAGAAAGGGCCGGTGACAGAAACTTGTGCAGGTGAACACTTTGCATCTAGTAATCATAATCTATTAATTTCAAAGTAAGTATGGAAATGATATATCTGGTCCTTGTGTTGAGATTCGAAATAGGAGTAGGGCCAATTTTGATGGTGTCAGAAATGAACAGGCAAGCGTGGATAGGGACAGGTTGTTTTCTGGCAAAGTTGTACTTGGTAAATGGGAGGCCTTCAAAAGTGAAATTTTGAGAGTATAAAGATTGTATATGCCCGTCAGCTTACAGGTTTAGGGAACCTTGGTTTGCAAGAGATATTAAGGCCCTGGTTAAAAAAAAGGGCGTGCGTAGCAGGTATCGGCAGGTAGGTACAAATGAGGTACCTGAGGACTATAAGAAATGTAAGAGAACACTTAAGGAAGAAATCAGGAGGGCTAAAAGGCATGAAGTTGCCCTAGCAGACAGGGTTAAGGCGAATCCAAAAGGGATTTTACAGATATGTTAAGAGTGAAAGGATTGCTAGGCACAAAATTGGTCTTCTGGAAGGTCAGAATAGAGCTAAAAGACCTTAAATGGATTGTTTCACATCTGTATGTACTTGGGAGATGGACACAGAGTCTATAAAAATGAGGCAAAGCAGCAGGAGGTCATGGACACTATACAGATTACAGAGGAGGAGTGCTTGCTGTCTTGAGGTTAATTAAGGTGGATAAATCCCCAGGATCTGACTGGAAGGTATTCTAAGCAACTAGATGCATGAGTATTTGGATAGAAGTTGACTGATTAGAGATAGTCAGCATGGCTTTGTGCGTAGTAGGTCATGTGTAACTAAACTTATAGAGTTTTGTGAAAATGTTATCAGTAAAGTTGATTAAGGTAAGGCAGTAGATGTTATCTACATGGACTTTAGCAAGGCATTTGACAAAGTCCCACATAGGAGGTTAGTCAAGAAGGTTCAGTCATTTGGTATTGAAGATGAGGTAGTAAATTGGATTAGACATTAGCTTTATGGGGAAGCCAAAGACTAGTGGAGTGCTGCAGGGATCGGTGCTGGGTCCATTGTTGTTTGTCATCTGTATCAATGATCTGGATGATAATGTGGTTAACTGGATCAGCAAGTTTGTAGATGTCACCAGGATTGGGGGTGCAGTGCACAGTGAGGAAGACTATCATGACTTGCAGCCGGATCTGAACCAGCTGGAAAAATGGGCTGAAAAATGGCAGGTGGAATTTAATGCAGATAAATGCCAGGTGTTGCACTTCAGTAGGATCATTCAGGGTCAGTCTTACACAGTGAAAGACTGGGCACTGAGGAGCACTGTAGAACAAAGGGATCTGGGAGTACAAGTCCATAATTCATTCGAAAGTGGCATCACAGGCAGATAGGGTTGTAAAGAAAGCTTTTACCACATTGGACTTCAAAAATCAATGTATTGGGTACAGGAGATGGAGTGTTATGTTGAAGTTGTATAAGGCATTGGTGAGGCCTAATATGGAGTACCGTGTGCAGATTTGGTCACCTCCCTACAGGAAAGGTGTAATTAAGATTCAGAGTACAAAGAAAATTTACAAGGATGTTGTCAGGACTGGAGGACCTGAGTTATAAGGCAAGATTGAATAGGTTAGGATTTTTTTTTCTTGGAACATAAAAGATCAAGTGGAGATTTGATAGAGATATACAAAATTATGAGGGATTCCTTAAGGTTGTTATAGCCGGGGATGGTAATGGGGACAAGCTTCCACAACCTATTAAATGCTCCCAATGGCGTGCATCTCAAATAGACCCTGACAACTGTTTCTGCTGAGGCAGTCCTAAATTGAGTTCAATATTGTCTGGCAATTCCTGCGATGCTGCTGATACCAAACTGTATTGGTCTCTGCCGTTCCTTTGGGTTCACCAGATGAGTGGAGAGGAGGAGCTTGCTACATGGGCAACAGCATGCACTCCATATTGTCCTGCCCAGGCTTTTGTATCTAGACAGCTAGGATGCAATATCCATGGTTAACCCAGACTGACGGAGGCCTCAGATAAGTAGGGTAAATTCAAGTAGGCCTTTTGCACTGAGGTTGGATGAGACTACAATTAGACATCATGGGTTAAGGGTGAAAGGTGAAAAGATTAGGGGGAACATGAGGGGAAACTTCTTCACTCAGAGGGTCATGATAGTGTGGAATCAGCTGCCAGTGTGAATAGTGCATGCGAGTTCGATTTCAAGCTTTAAGAGAAGTTTGGATAAGTACATAGTGGCACGGAGGGCTATGGTCTCAGTGCAGGTTGATGGGACGAGGCAGTTTAAGTGGTTTGGCATGATCTAGATGGGATAAAGGGCCTGTTTTGGTACTGTATTTTTCTATGACTCTATAACCTGCTGTTTTCATTACCATTATTTTTTCTCTGCTTGTTTAACAACATCAGAATTTGTATCCATATCATCTGTAATGTCCAACAAGCTTTACTCTGAGATGATTCTTCTTGACTAGTTAATGAAGAAAATTGCATTCCAAGTCCAATATTTTTCCTGGAAGAGAAACAAGTCTTTGTTTTCACTTTAGTCCGAAGGAAATGGGATGTGTTTGTTTAGATGACTTGGTTGGCATGGACAAGTTTGTCACTCTAAGAAAGTAACACAGTAGAACTACATACAGTCTGGGCCCTATTTCTGTTGGAAGCACTTAAGCTAAGTAAAGTAAAGGGGCACTTTGTTGGATAGATAGATAGATACCTTCTCCATGGATTGTCACCTTGTCGTGGTGGAGAAGCTTGTGTGGTCCTGTGATCCCGAGAGCAATGCCATCTGGAGTTACGCTCCTGGTAGGGTCACCCCTGCGGTAAGGTCGAGGGTGAGGCCCCGGACAAAGAACAATCCAACCAAGACCTCAACGGTGGAACAGGTGGATGAAGTTACTTCAAACTCAAAGGCTGTGAAGGCAGATGAAGGCTGCAACAAATCCATCAGCTCCAATCGTCGTGGTTTCCATGCCATTGGAATCAGTTGGTTGATTTGCGAAGTATCGTGTGCTTCTTGGAGTGCAACATCAAGTACACATTAAACAAATACACACACAGGCGTCTTCACTCTGTGGACCACTTCTTCAGAACAAAGACTATCATCCTCGACCTCGAGGGATAGCCACGATGATGAGATAGATACAAACTTTATTGATCCCAAAATATATTACAGTGTCACGGAAGCATTACAAGTGCACAGATATAAACATTAGAAGAGAAGTAAGAAAGAACAAAAAAAAGTCAAACTGGATGGGGTCATCACTTCCCGGGTATAGGTTGACTCATTATGGAGGATAATGGCTGAGGGTAAGAATGAACTCACATAGCACTCTTTGGGTTTAAGTCACCTGGTCTTTCTCAGTTGACAACATACCACATGATTGGCTCAGATTTATTTCCACAGGAACAAACATTTCAGTTGGTAAAGTTATGAAGTCACAGAGTAATGCAATTCAGAAACAGGCCCTTCAGCCCACCAAAACCATGCCGACCATCAACCATTCATTTTACACTAATTTTATTTTACTCTGTCCACATTTCAGAATCAGAGTCAGAATTGGATTAAATATGATTGACATCTGTCTTGAAATTTATTGTTTTGTGGCAGCAATGCAGTATAAGACATAAAAAGACCAAGTCACAATAACAAATAAATAGACAGACAAGTAGATAGATAAATAGTAAATAAATAAACAAATGCATAAAAGAGTGAATGCATAGTGCAAAAGAAGAATAATGGGTTCAAGGACCATTCAGAAATCTGGTGATGGAGAGGAGGGAGCTGCTCCTGCAACAGTGAGTGATTCCTGCACCTCCTCTTCCCTAATGGCAGTACGGAGAAGAGGAGATATCCTGGAATACGAGAGTCCTTAATGATGATTGCCACCTCCTTGAGGCACTGCCCTTGAAGCTGTGCTTGACGATGGGGAGGCTTGTGCCCATCATGCAGTTGGCTGAGTCTGCAGCCTCTGCCATCCTGTGCACTGAAGTGTCCATACCAGGGTGTGACGCAGCTAGGCAGAATGTTCTCCACTGTACAACAAACGAATTTTGGTGACATAACAAATCACCTCATACTCCTAATGAGATTAACTTCCATTAACTTCCTCAAGATTTTACCACTCACCCGCTCATGAAGAACAACTTCCAGCAGCCAATTAACTGATAGACCCTGCATATCTTTGGGATATGGTAGGAAACCAGAGCACCCAGAGGAAACCCACATAGTCACAGGGAGAATACCCAAATTCTTTTACTGTCTTGTATAGTTAATGTATAATTTATACTCTGTGTGTTGTTTGGCCCTACATGCTTATGATGCTGTTGCAAGCAAGGTTTTCATTTTACTTCTATCTCAATTATTTGTGCACAGGACAATAGGCTCAACTAGACCTGACATAAAACTGCATTCACTTAACCTGAAACACCGGCACCCAGTCTGCATGTGTTACTGGATGAATGGTGATGCTGCTTTACATGATGTGAAGCTGGGTAGGGACTCCATGGCTCGTGTTACATTAGGCTGTTACACATCTATTGTCAGAGAAGTACTTGCATAAATAGGTAAGCCACCTTCATACAAGCAAGGACAGAAAATAGGGCAA
Source organism: Mobula hypostoma (assembly GCF_963921235.1). Lineage (NCBI taxonomy): Eukaryota > Metazoa > Chordata > Chondrichthyes > Myliobatiformes > Myliobatidae > Mobula > Mobula hypostoma. The sequence continues at coordinate 71,149,387 of NC_086107.1, read as the reverse complement.
AGCGAGTATACTTATTTATTCAGCAAGCTATGAGTCAAAGTATTTGGTGAGTACATTTCTAACTCTTCTGGCTTCAGTCTCGTTGCCGTCTGTTCTGAAATTGTTAGGTTCTGCGAAACGCAGAATCAAATATCGCTGTGATGATTGTACGCTCTAGTATCAATTCTTTGGTGACAATAAAATAGTAATAATAATAATAATAATAAGAAGAAGAAGAAGAAGAAAACAATGAAATGCTGGGCTGCCGCCACTGTTCCGGCACGTCATGACAGTGGTTTTAAAAAGCTCCGGTTACCCCATACACACTGCCACAGATATTGGGCATTTTCAGATTTATTCATTCTGGAGTCCGTTTCTGAAAATCTCCATTTGCGGGGGATGAAAATGCCGTTTTAGTGTGGATAGAGAGTCAAAACGAAGAGAAAAAGCTTCGTTTTCAAAATTATCTGGTGTAGTGTGGATGTAGCCTAAATCAGCTTCAACTAGTTGTGATGAAAGAACATCAGTCTAAACTATCTACTCTCTTCCATCAGGGAGGGTGTTGCTTTCTGAGAAATTGGCTCATATTACTATTTTCTATAATGTGAGTTTGTGTCAGTTGTGCAAGAAATGTAAGCTCTGACTAGGTAGTCCCCAACCTGATGACACGGACGTTGATTTCTCCTACTGCTAACCCCACTCTTCTGTTTCCCCACTTCTTGTCACCCTCACATCCTTCCCCTTCTCATCTCCAGCTCATCATTTCTCACTGATTCCCAACCTCCTCTCCTTCTTCCATGGTCCACTATCCTCCATTCTTGTATTTCGTCTTCTGAGACCATAAGACCTAAAGACATAGAAGCAGAATTAGGCCATTCAGCCCAGCAAGTCTGCTCCAGTTTTACATCATGGTTGATCCCGGATCCCACTTAACCCCATACACCTGCCTTCTTGCCATAACCTTTGACCAATCAGGAAACTAGTAATTTTCATCCACGGACTTAGCTTCCACAGTTGTTTCCACAGATTCACTACTCTTTGGTAAAAAAAAACCTCCATACCTCTGTTCTAAAAGGTCACCCCTCAATGTAACAGGACTCCAGTCCTGACGAAGGGTCTCGGCCTGAAACGTCGACTGTACCTCTTCCTAGAGACACTGCCTGGCCTGCTGCGTTCACCAGCAACTTTGATGTGTGTTGCTTGAGTTTCCAGCATCTGCAGAATTCCTGTTGTTTGTGATGTCAGAGGTAAGTTTTTTTACACAGAGAGTGGTGAGTGTGTGGAATGCACTGCCAGCAACGGCGGTGGAGGCAGATACAATACGGTCCTTTAAGAGACTCTTAGATGGGAACATGGAGCTTAGAAAAGTAGAGGGCTATGATGTAGGGCAGCAGTCCCCAACCACCGGGCCGCGGACCGGTACTGGGCCGCAGAGCATGCGTTACTGGGCCACGAGGAAGCGATATGATTTGGCGATAGGAGTCGGCTGCACCTTTCCTCGTTCCCTGTCACGGCCACTGATCAGCTATTACGCATGCGAGGTCATGACCCGCGCATCATCCGTGTCAGGGTGGGAAGGAGATCAACTCCTCGAGCTTGCAAGTGATGGCGGGCTGAAAAGTATGTTTGACATAACATCTCTGTTGGCATTTTGGATCAAAGTCAAGGCTAAATATCCTGAGATAGCCATGAAAGCGCTGAAAACATTGCTTTCATTTCCAACATTTTTCTGCAAAGCGGAGTTTTCTGCAATGAATGCAACGAAAACTAAACTGCGGAATAGACTGGACATAAGGAACCCCCTTCGATTATCGCTGTCTCCCATCACCCCTCAATGGCAATGTCTTATTGCAGGAAAACAAGCCCAGGGCTCCCACTGATTCAGCGATATTGGGTTGTTGCAATGATTTTATATATTTATACAGGGAAAATATGTGCTGTGTGTTTAATATCCAAATATTACTTAAAATGTTATGATGCTATTGACTTATAAGTGACCGTATAACAATTACAGCACAGGAACAGGCCATCTCGGCCCTTCTAGTCCGTGCCGAACGCTACTCTCACCAAGTCCCGCCGACCTGCACACAGCCCATAACCTTCCATTCCTTTCCTGTCCATACACCTATCCAATTTTTCTTTAAATGATAATATCGAACCTGCCTCTACCACTTCTACTGGAAGTTCGTTCAACACTTACTTCAAGCTCCCCTGTCCTCCCCTGATAATTGACTTATCACTGTATTCATGCGAGGAAAATATGCGCTGTGTTTAATATTAAATTCGTTAGATAAACCCTTTTAGATACAAAATTGAGTGTATTACCCACTTATCGCCTATATTCCAGTAGTGATTAACACCCACCCCCACAAACAGGATCGCCAAAAAGGATTTGCGGGGTGGGGTGGGGGGGGGGAATCGGCAGGTCACGATATGCATGCGCACTGGTGCCCGCGCAAGGCTTCATGGTTATTGTAGTCTTTCTGTGTAAACAACGCATTTGACTGCTACTCTTGTCCATTGGCAACCCTACCCCCACCCCCCCACCCCACCCTCGGGTCGGCCGGTCCACAAGAATATTGTCAATATTAAACCGGTCCGCAAGCCAAAAAGGTTGGGGACCTCTGGTTTAGGGCCCTGAATAGTAGTGAGGGAGGAGGTGTAGGGGCAGGTGTAGCATTTGTTCTGCTTGCGAGGAAGATCAGTGGGTAGGGACAAATGGACAAGGGAGTCACGTAGGGAGTGATCCCTGTGGAAAGCATAAAGTGGGGAGGGAGGGAAAGATGTACTTGGTGGTGGGATCCCGTTGGAGATGGTGGAAGTTTCAGAGAATTTTGTGCTGGACGCAGAGGCTGGTGGGGTGGTAGCCAACAGGCAGGCAGGCATAGCTGGGATCCACGCGAGTGTCCATGGCTAAAACTTTTGTTTGAAGGAAGTGGGAGGAGCCAAGGGAGAAATTATTTACAGTGAGGACAATTTTGCAAGGCGGACGAGAGTGGTGGTGGAGGGGAACTGGTTAGGTCTGGTGTCCAGAGAAAAACGGGCAGCCTTAATGCTTTCTTGGTGGGGGATGGAGGTGTATACGGACTGGACATCCATAGTAAAAAATAGGATGATGGGGGCCAGGGAACCTGAAATCATTGAAAAGATCCAGTGTGTGAAATGGCGTGGATGTAGGGAGGAAGGGACTGAACTGGGAGAATAAAACAGAGTTGAGCTATGCCAATATGGGTTCAACAGGTCAGGACAAACTAAAACAATGGGTCTACTTGGAAAAGTGGGTTTTCGGATCTTGGGTCGAAGGAAGAAATGGAAGGTGTGGGAACTATGAGGTTGGTGGCGGTGGATGGGAGATTCTCAGAGTCAATATGTTTAATTAAGGCTTCTCCCCCCTTCCCCCTCAATCCTGAAGAAGGGTCTCAGCCCGAAATCTCCACTGTTTTACGTAAACACAAAATACTCCGCAGATGCTGGGGTAAAAGCAACACACAGAACACGCTGGAGGAACTCAGCAGGTTGGGCAGCATCCATGGAAACAAACAGTCAACGTTTAGGGCTGAGACCCTTCGTCAGGACTGAAGAGGGAGGGTGGGAGGGAGAAGGCTGGTAGGCACCAGGAGAAAAACCAGTAAGGGGAAAGATAAAGGGGTGGGGGAGGGAAGCAGGGAGGGGATAGGCAGGAAAAGTGAAGAAGGAATAAGGGAAAGCACAATGGGTAGTAGAAGGAGGCGGAACCAAGAGGGAGGTGATAGGCAGCTGGAGGAGAGGGCAGAGTGAAACTGGGATGGGGGAAGGAAATTACCGGAAGTTGGAGAGATGTAGAGGAGGCCACACAGGGAACACTGAATGCAATAGATGACCCCAACAAACTCACAAGTGAAGTGTTGCCTCACTGGAAGGACTGTTTGGGGCCCTGAATGGTGGCAAGAGAGGAGGTGTAGGGACAGGTGTAGCACTTACACTTACAGGGATAAGTGCCAGGTGGGAGATCCGTGCGGAGGGACGTGTGGACCAGGAAGTCACGGAGGGAATGATCCCTGCGGAAAGTGGAGAGGGGTAGAGAAGGAAAGATGTGCTTAGTGGTGGGGTCCTGTCGAAGGTGGCGGAAGTTGCGGAGGATAATGTGCTGGATCCGGAGGCTGGTGAGGCGGTAGGTGAGGACAAGGGAACTCTGTCCCTGTGGTGGTGACGGGAGGATGGGGTGAGGACATCATTGATGACGGCAGAAGGGAAACTACGATCCTTAAAGAAAAAGGACATTTCAGATGTCCTAGAACAGAAAGCCTCATCCTGGGAGCAGATGTGGCGGAGACGGAGGAACTGGGAATAGGGAATAGCATTTTTGAAATTGATGAGCTCAGCATGGCTGCAGGAAGCAGCACCAATATAGTCGTCAATGTAGCGAAGGAAAAATTGGGGAGCAGTACCAGTATAGGTTTGGAGCATAGATTGTCCACATAACCAACAAAGAGGCAGGCATAGCTGGGGCCTATGCGAGTACCTATAGCTACATCCTTGGGCTGAACAAAGTGGGAAGAGCCAAAAGAGAAGCTAGTATGTGTGAGTACCCGTTCCACCAACCGGAGGAGGGTGGTGCTGGGGAACTGGTAAGGGCTATTGTCCAGAAAGTAATGGAGGGCTTTAAGGCCTTCTTGATGGGGAATGGAAGTGCATAAGGCTTGGACATCCATCGTGAAAATGAAGCGGTCGGGACTGGGGAACTGGAAGTCGTGGAAAAGGTGGAGGGCATGGGATATATCCCGGATGTAGGTGGGGAGGGACTGAACGATGGGTGACAAAATGGAGTCCAGGTAGGCAGTTACAAGTTCGGTGGGGCAGGAGCAGGCAGAAACTATGGGTCTACCGGGACAGTCAGACTTGTGGGTCTTGGGGAGGAGGTAAAACCGAGCAGTGCGGGGTGTGGGAATTATGAGTTTTGTGGCTGAGGATGGAAGGTCTCCGGAGTTGATAAGGGTGGTGATGGTACGGGAGACAATGGTTTGATTTCCTTCTTCACCTTTCCTCCCTATCCCCTCTCTGCTTCCCCTCCACCACCCCTTGATCTTACCCCTTACTGGTTTTTCACCTGGAACCTACCAACCTTCTCCTTCCCACCCTCCCCCCACCTTCTTTATAGGGCCCCTGCCCCCTCCCTCTTCAGTCCTGACGAAGGGTCTCAGCCCGAAACGTTGACTGTTCGTTTCCACGGATGCTGCCCGACCTGTTGAGTTCCTCCAGCGTGTTGTGGGTATTGCTTTGACCCCAGCATCTGCAGAGAATTTTGTGTTTACAATGAAGTTACATTGCCTTTTCATGATCTCATACATTATTTCTCTTTTTGTGCTTGCTCTGTTCATGACATCCTCGTTAGATACTTGTTTTGTCCATGATATTCTTTGCATCCTCCTCAAAAACCACATCTCTGCTGCTACAATTCATTTCCTCATGTTACTAGATATTGTCCAACATTCTGAACCATATAACATAACTGGATAAACATAACATTTCAGTACTCTGAGGCGGGGTGTCATGCCTAGTTTAGTGTTGGTCAGTATATTTTTCATTCTCGTAAAGGTGTCTTTTGCCATCCCTATTCTTCTTTTGATGTCCATGTTGCACCTGCCATCTGATTTCACCCAGCTTCCTAAGCAGCAAAAGTTCTGTACTTGTTTTATGTCTTCCCCATTTATTCTCAGCCTTCAGATAGGATTCTCCTTCTTTCTGGATATCACCATACATTCTGTCTTTTTGCAATTGATAGATAGACAAGGGTGTGTTTTCTCCCCTGATTTGTTCAATGTGTACAGTGAAACAATATTACAAAAAATAAGAGACATCTTGGGAACCAAAGTTGGCGGTGAAAACATCAATAATTTCAGATATGCAGATGACACTGTGTTAATTGCAAGTACGGAGGAAGAACTACAAAACTTAATTGGTATATTTGTTGAAGAAAGTGCAAAATGGGTCTGTCTATCAATTGCAAAAAGACAGAATGTATGGTGATATCCAGTAGAACAAGGAATTCCATTATCAGCATTGGCTCAGAGTCATGGTCAAGGGAGAGTGAGTCCAAGGAGGAGGGGATGTTTTCTGTGTCCATAACAACCTGTATTTTCCTGCAGTCACATGCTTGATCATGATGAGGTAGATTGTGAAGTCATTATGATCCTGAACCTGACCACAAGAAACTGCCGGCTGAGGGCAGTACATCTGAGTGCTCAAGGAGAGGCTAGTCCTCTTGATACAGTAGGCTGCTTCCACGACATTTTCTTGCGATCACGAATGAAACCAATGGAATTCAGTGAACTATTCCAGCTGGTGGTCCTTGGCCTGTTGCTGGGCATTTCTGTCACCATCATCGGCTGGTGGGCCTACGAGAAGTTCATCAAGAAGCGCCCCCACACTGTGAAGGTCAAGCGCGTACTCGGCACAGCCCAGCCGGTAGATGGCAAAGTAAAGTCCAACGCTGAAGAACTGAAGCCAGGGGGCTTTGCTGCACAGTCTGGACCACCAGTCAACAGAATCACCACCGTGTATCTAGAGGTTAAAAGCCAGAATATGGAGGAGGCGAGTATAGAATCAGGGGATGGAGGAAACGAGCAGGGGATCTCGCCACAGGGACTGGCTGATCAAAGGCAAGGTCCCCAACTGGCTCCAGAAGATCGGAGGTTACGTCTTGTACAGGCTCTTAGGCAAACAAAGGCGACTGAACTGGAGCTAAGTCCAGTGGACGAGGGTAAGAGGGAGGAAAGTGGATGCGAGGGCAAAGCAACTATCGGAGATCAGCAGAATGACAAAGAGCGGCTGTGGTGTGAGTGGGGTAACTTCACCAATGTGCAAGTGGGCAAGAGAAGGGTGCGGGAGAGCAGGCGAGTAAAATCTGTGGCCAAGAGAAAGAGATCCCTGGAGAAGTTGGCTAGAGATGGGAAGCGAGTGAGAAAGTGGCAGACAAAACTCCAAAGAGAACTGTCAATAGTAGGGGAGAGAAGTGAAAGGAAGCAACGCAGAGCCTGCAGAAGAATTCTCCAATTTAGGGAACCGGTGCCTGAAGATGGGTCAATGAAAGCAGGGAAATGGAAAGAGGAATCATTTGGTCCTGGAGGAAACACAGAAGGCTGGAATCCACGATCTTGCGAAGTCGATGAAGGTAAAAATAAATGTACAGTAACAATTGCTGTATTGTTTTTTTACATAAAGGGGGCTGTGTTCCAAAGACTTTGGGGCACTGGAATATCCAAGTTGTAGAAGGTTACTGATCAAATGCTGATTTCTGGGGCTAGTACAGATGACAGCATTGAAATAATGGGTCGAAGGGCCTGTTTCTGTGCAGATCTCTCGATGACACGTCATGACCTCACAGATCCTTTATTTACCTGCAGTCTCCCAACCACATTAATGATCTCACTCCCCTTGCCACTGGTACGGCACAGTGGCAAGACACCATGGATTTCCTACAAGTTCAACTGAAAGCTTCCAGTCTCCCCCTTTCCTCATATCGATTGTGCAGAGGAGATTCACCAGGATGCTGCCTGGACTAGTTTAACCCATCCTCATGTAGTCTTATGAGGGCAGGATTAGCACGCGAGGGCTTTTCTCTTTGGAGTGAAGGAGGGTGAGAGGGGACCTGAGAGAGGTGTACGAGGTCATAACAAACATAGATCGAGTGGACAGCCAGAGATATTTTCCCAGGGTGGGAATGGCAAATAGCAGGGAGTGTACACAGAGAGTGGTGTGTGTGTGGAACCACGCCAGGGGTGGTGGTAGAGGCAGATATATTGGGGATGTTTAAGAAAGACCTGTACAGAGCACATGAATGATAGAAAAAGGGAGTACTCTACCTGGGGAAAGGGTTATGTTGATCTTAGAACAGGTTAAAAGTTTGACACAGTACTGTGGTCTGAAGGGCCTGTAGTGTGCTCTGGTGTTCTATCCCACTCATTGCAATAGTTTCCCCTCTCCTACCCATTAACACCTTTCCTCTGTCCTCCACTGCTCTCCCCTACCTTCCTAACTCCTGACTACTTACCCCTGCCTCACCAGATCCTCACTCTCCACTTGTCAGTTCCATCACTCCATCCCTCCCTTCCACTTCCCCCTTCACTACCCACTCCTCCCACCCTCCACTTCCCTTCTGCCATCACTCCATCTGATGTGTCCTCTCTGTCTTCCTCCCAAGGCCTCATCAATGACGACGATATTGCAGCCATTCTGAAGGGTAGTCACATGCTGAAGATCAGATCCGCCTCATGGATGAAGTCACGATTTTACAAACTGCAAGAAGACAGTTGTACGGTGTGGTACAGTTCGAAACAGATCCTGAAGTCAGCCAGGAGCCAAACGTGTGAGTGTTGACAAGTCTTGGAGGGATGGTGTGGCAGCAAACATTTATGTTTTAAAGGTTTTTAAAAAATTGTCTTGGCCACCAAAAAGTGCAGGGATTAGTCCTTGATTCCTGGTATGGCACCACGCTGAGGCCAGTAGAGTTACTGCTTCATTGCGCCAGTGACCTGGATTCTATCTTTTATTGATTCTGTTTAATTTGGAGATGGAGTGCAGACAGGTCCTTCTGGCCCAATAGGCCACACCACCCAGCGGCCCACCTGTTTAACGTCAGACAAATCACAGGACAATTCACCGGCCCTGCTGTGTGTGTGTGTGTGTGTGTGTGTGTGTGTGTGTGCGTGTGTGAGATATGCAATATGCTCCTTCTAACCTCCTGTGTCTCTGCCTCCTGGTCCATTTCCATTTCTCTGTTCGTCCAGGTTTCCCATAAAAATGACATGAGTCATATCCATCAAGCAGGAGCTACAGAAACCTGAAGCCCCACACCTCACAACCCTAATTTCTGCAGTTTAGCAACACAATGATGCCTTTGCACAAGAGATTCTGCAGATGGTAGAACAACACACACAAAATGCAGAATGAACTCAGCAGGGCAGGCAGCATCCATAACTGTTTATATACACACAGACACACACACAGACACACACACACACACACACGCACACACACACACACACACACACTGTCCTGTCCTCTTCACACGCCTTGCATGATTTGACAGGCAGATAAACTCCATCCCCAATTACTACGCTGACAAAGGCGTTCCAGTTTGACTTTCTTTAATGTAGCAACTGGCGGTAGGGTAAAACTGACGGAAAGAAAAACATACAATCAAAAGTTGTCCAAATTCCCATTATGGTTAAGTAAAAGGCAAGCATTAAGTATACCACAAATGATACAAAATAATACACAAGATAGTGTATACAAATAAGTTCCGAATATATCATAAAGATAGGCTACTGGTCAGCAAGATGTTGCTACATACAATGTATCTTATGCACATTTTCTCACTGCAGGTTAGCCAGAACATGCGGCCCGCATGAATATTGCATCTGTATTTTATCTGCACACAAACCATTCAAATATCTCTGCTTTGTAGAAATATGCAAATACATCAATAAATAATAAACTCAAAGATGACTTTTACATACCGACGATGCGTTCAAAGACCTGAACGTCAGGATGATGTCGAATGAAAAGGCACAAGCTCTCCTTCAACTCTACATGGAGAACTGGTACAGATGATGTCATCAACCGGAGACGCAGATCACATGACCTAAATGACTGCTATACAAGACTACCAGCAAAGGGTGCTAAATGACAAATAAAATAACTGACTCAAGGCAGCGCACACACACACACACACACACACACACACACAAGGATGTTGGCCTGAAGTGTTGACTCTTTATTCCTGTCCATAGATGCTGCCTGACCTGCAGAGTTCCTCCAGCATGTTAGGGCACCACAATAGCAGAGTGGTTTGTGTGATGTTGTTGCTGCTCTGTCAGGGATGGGGGGCAGGGAGTGGGCAGGTAATAATTCAAAGTTCAATACCAGTGCCGTGTGTAAGGAGTTTGTATAGTCTCCCTGTAACCATGTGGGTTTCCTTCTGCTGTTCAAAGAAGGCTGACTGGTCATTGTAAATTCTCCTGCGATTAGGCTGCTGTTAAATAGGTGGGGTGTTTGGTGATGCGGCTTTTTGGGGCTGAGGGCAAGTCCCACAGTGTAGCTCTAAATAGGTAAAGTGCTGTGAATAAATAACTTTGTGTGTGTGTTACTCTGAATTCCCAGCTTCTGCAGAATCTATTGTGCTTGTGAATCTGTGACTGAATCTCTTGTTCTGATCTCTGCTGCTGTTTTACTCTCTACCCCCACCTGACCCCTTGCAGTCTCGATCAACGACATCAAAGAGTTAAGACCAGGACAGCAGACGGAGGGAATGCAGCGGTACGCCATGGAAATACCCAGCGACCGCTGTTTCACAGTGGTATTTAAAGGCAAGAGGAAGAACTTGGACCTGGTGGCCTCCGACGCCAACGAGGCCTGGCATTGGATCCTGGGCCTCTCCAAATTACAGCAGAGAGGCTGTAGCAGTAACAAGAGAGAGTGGCTGGTCCAATATCCATCTGGGAATCTGTCACGGCAGAGCGCCAGGGAGAGAGGGTGCCATTTCCCTCATGGTCTCCAACAGCAGCCCCCAAGTCCACCCCTACCCCATGCCAAAGGTCAAAGGCACCTCCCCGTGTTAGAACCTTTTGCTGCTTGTTTCCCCTATGTGACCTGCATTTCCCCCAGGCCCTCAGACTCCTTCGATTCCATTAGTTACTAAGGTTTTCAGTATTAGTTTAATAGATAGTCAATCTTTAGGTTTCAACATGTTATAGGTATTATAGGCTAAACTTAATGTTACAGGTGTTTATGAAAAATAAAGTTACTTTAAAGCTCTGAATGAGATACTTTATTGATATAATATTCTTCCAATCAGCAACAAAAATACAATTATTATTTTGTTTTTACAACCAATGCTGATGGTGGATGAAACCCTGTTTGCATTTTAAATGAGTAATGAATCCTCTCTGTCGTCCTACCATCAAAGAAGGATGCTTCGTTACACAAGCCACGATATTTCCCAGCGAAATTTTTTTTTCAAAAATACTTTCACCTTTTGTATCTGTCTGCAACTTTCAGGATAAAAGCATTTCCTCACTGGTGTAATCTCACGTGAAAAAGTATGAATATTGAATATACATGTAAAAATAAAATCAGCTTTTTTGGCAGGTTCTCAGGTAGTGTCACAGAGTCTGAGCAAAGTACAGCACAGAAACAAGCCCTTCAGCCCATCAAGTCCATGCCAAACTATTTAAGCTCCCTTTTCCCATCGATCAGAGAAGATTGACGAGAATGATTCCAGGAATGAAAGGGTTACTGTTTGAGGAACATCTGGCCGCTCTTGGGCTGTATTCCCCAGGGTTCAGGAGAATGACAGCGGGATCTCACTGAAACATTCCAAATGTTAAAAGGCCTGAACAGACTAGATATGGCAAAGTTATTTCCCATGGTAGGGGAGTCCAGGAAAAGAGAGCAGGACTTAAAGATTGAAGGAACAGAGATGTGGAGAAATTACATTAGTCAAAGGGTGGTACGTCTGTGGAATTTGTTGCCGCGAGTGGCTGTGGAGGCCAAGTCATTGGATGCATTTAAGGCCTTTGCTGAGGACAGAACGTTCTGCCTCAGACAGGGGAAGGTCAGAGGGGATGGTGAAGACATGGCAAGGGTTGGGGCTGTGGTCAGAGGAGGGTAAAGATTGGGAGGTCTCAGGAGGGAGAGGGGGGTTGGGATGTTCATGGAGAGCGGAGTTAGGGGAGGATGAGGGATCAGAGGAATGGAGGGGTGATGAGAGGTAGAGGAAAGGTTGGGAGTCGTGGGGAGAATAGAGGGTGGTGGAGGAATAAGATGAGCAGTATTACCCAGCAGCAGTAAGAGTGGTCCTGGTCTGGAGAGGGTCAGGACACGGTCCGAGCTGGATCTGGAGCTGGGGCTGGCGGAGCCTGTGGCCTGTAGGGCACCAGAACTGAGGTCCGAGTCGGAAGCCAGTGAGTCCGTGGCCCGCCAGGGGGCTGGTGCCCATGTCCTGGAGGCTGTAGTTCCAGCTGGGGTCAGAGTCAGAGGAGGATGGGTCTTCAGCCTGCCGAAGGCCTGAGGAGTCGAGGTCCGAGGGGTCGTGATCCGGGCTGGAGGCGGTCGTCATCGTGGGCTTGTGGTCCTCCTTGGACACGAGGAAGGAGAAGAAACGGTGGTTGGAGGCGTGAATCCGGCGGAGAATGAAGTGTAGGAGAGGTCCATGGCAGATGGTGGAAAACGAGGCCCGGAGTGGTGGCAGAGAGAGGGACAGGGCCCGTAGGTATCTCCGCATGGCACTGAGCGTGGCATGGAGAATTCAGCGGGAGCAGCGGTCAATAAAACGGAGGTACCCGTGACCCTCGCTGGGCCCAAACAGGGAGTCCTGGAACCGGAGCTGGTATCCCTGCAGTACAAGATGGCGGCGGAGACACGTTCCCAGGAAGGAAACTTGGTGTGGTGGAGAGTCTGGGTCAGGATGTGGTCGAAGAGTTGGAGAGAGGCGGAGATCACAGAGGGGGAACAGTGAGAGAGGGTGTCACAGAACTCCCATCGAAGGGAAGATTTAAACTTCAGGGTAGGCATATCTCAGAGAGACTTCGCAGCAGAGCAGCGAATTGTAAACAGAAAATTCTCTGCAGATTCTGGGGTCAAAGCAACACTCACAACACGCTGGAGGAACTCAGCAGGTCAGGCAGCATCCGTGGAAACGAACAGTCAACGTTTCGGGCCGAGACCCTTCGTCAGGACTGAAGAGACAGGGGGCAGAGGTCCTATAAAGGAGGTGGGGGGAGGGTGGGAAGGAGAAGGTTGGTAGGTTCCAGGTGAAAAACCAGTAAGGGGTAAGATCAAGGGGTGGTGGAGGGGAAGCAGAGAGGGGATAGGTAGGAAAGGTGAAGAAGGAAATCAAACCATTGTCTCCCGTACCATCACCACCCTTATCAACTCCGGAGACCTTCCATCCTCAGCCACAAAACTCATAATTCCCACACCCCGCACTGCTCGGTTTTACCTCCTCCCCAAGACCCACAAGCCTGACTGTCCTGGTAGACCCATAGTTTCTGCCTGCTCCTGTCCCACCGAACTTGTCACTGCCTACCTGGACTCCATTTTGTCACCCATCGTTCAGTCCCTCCCCACCTACATCCGGGATACATCCCACGCCCTCCACCTCTTCCATGACTCCAGTTCCCCAGTCTCAACCGCTTCATTTTCACTATGGATGTCCAATCCTTTACACCTCCATTCCCCATCAGGAAGACCTCAAAGCCCTCCACTACTTTCTGGACAATAGACCTCACCAGTTCCCCATCACCACCACCCTCCTCCAGTTGGCAGAACTGGTACTCACACTTAATAACTTCTCTTTTGGCTCTTCCCACTTTCTTCAGCCCAAGGGTGTAGCTATGGGCACTCGCGTGGGCCCCAGCTATGCCTGCCTCTTCGTTGGTTATGTGGAACAGTCTATGCTCCAAACTTATACTGGTACTGTTCCCCAACTTTTCCTTCGCTACATTGACGACTACATAGGTGCTGCTTCCTGCACCCATGCTGAGCTCATCAATTTCATTGACTTTGCTTCTAACTTCAACCCAGCCTTCAAGTTCACTTGGTCCATCTCGGACACTTCCCTCCCCTTTCTCAATCTCTCGGTCTCCATCTCTGGAGACAGACTGTCCACTGACATCTTCTATAAACCCACTGACTCTCATCACTACCTCAACTATACCTCTTCCCACCCTGCCACATGCAAAAATACCGTTCCCTATTCCCAGTTCCTCCGTCTCCTTCGCATCTGCTCCCAGGGTGAGGCTTTCCGTTCCAGGACATCTCAAATGTCCTCTTTCTTTAAGGATCGTGGTTCCCTTCTGCCATCATCAATAATGTCCTCACCCGCATCTCCTCCATTTCCTGCACTCCAGCCCTCACCCCATCCTCCCGCCACCACAACAGGGACAGAGTTCCCCTTGCCCTCACCTACCACCCCACCAGCCTCCAGATCCAGCACATTATCCTCCGCAACTTCCACCACCTTCAACAGGACCCCACCACTAAGCACATCTTTCCCTCTCCACCCCTCTTTGCTTTCCGCAGGGATTGGTCCCTCCGCAACTCCCTGGTCCACACATCCCTCCCCACGGATCTCCCACCCGGCACTTATCCCTGCAAGCGTAAGTGCCACACCTGTCCCTACACCTCCTCTCTCACCACCATTCAGGGCCGCAAACAGTCCTTCCAGGTGAGGCAACACTTCACTTGAGTCTGTTGGGGTCATCTATTGCATCCGGTGCCCCCGGTGCGGCCTCCTCTACATCGGTGAGACCCGACCCGGACCGCTTCGTCAAGCACCTCCACCCCATCCGCCACAACAGACAGGATCTCCCGGTTGCCACCTACTTCAACTCTGCTTCACATTCCCATTCTGATATGTCTATACATGGCCTTCTCTATTGCCATGATGAGGCTAAACTCAGGTTGGAGGAGCAACACCTCATATACCGTCTAGGGAGTCTCCAGCCTCTTGGTATGAACATTGAATCCTCCAACTTCCGGTAATTTCCTTCTCCCATCCCAGTTTCACTCTGCCCCCTCCCCCAGCTGCCTATCACCTCCCTCTTGGTTTCACCTCCTTCTACTACCCATTGTGTTTTCCCCTATTCCTTCTTCACCTTTCCTGCCTATCACCTCCCTGCTTCCCCTTCCCCCACCCCTTTATCTTCCCCCTGACTGGTTTTTCACCTGGAACCTACCAGCCTTCTCCTTCCCACCCTCTTTATAGGACCTCTGCCCCTTCCCTCTTCAGTCCTGACGAATGCTTTCGGCCCGAAACGTTGACTGTTCGTTTCCACGGATGCTGCCCGAACCACTGAGTTCCTCCAGCGTGTTGTGAGTGTTGCTTTGACCCCAGCATCTGCAGAGAATTTTGTCTTTACGATTGCTTAACCCATGCTTGGACTTTGGACAGATTGGCTGTGTGCAGAAATACCAGTACCAGTACCAGAAAATACCAGTCAAATTATGTTTAGTTCAATGAAAGGTGCAGAATCAAAAATGGTTTTCAATGTTCAAAGTAAAAGTTATGATCAGAGTACATAGAACCCTGAGGTTCTTTTTCCTGGGGGCATACTCAGAAATGTAACAGTAACAGAACAGTAACAGTAAACAGGCCCAATGAAAGAGCAAGAGCATAGAAGGGACAACAGACTACACAAAAGTGATTGCTTTCCCCTTCTTGGTAAATGCTCCTTGATCTGCTGAGTTCCGCCAGCATTTCGTGTGTGTTGCTACTTAAAAATATTTGTTCCGTTAATGTCGAACAGTTATTTCTAGCATCTCCAAGGCTGAATATTTGAAACCATAATGAGCAACACAGTTATAAATTTTCTTGCTGTTTATTTCTCGCCAGCTATCAGTGATAAAAATCACTGCTTTTTGAATTAGCATTCTTTGGCCAAATGGATAAAATAACATGAGCAGGTGAAATTGATGCTGTTTAAAAACTGTTCATTCCGTAATGTCAAATGACAATTTCTGCATCTTCAAGACTGAAAGCTTGACACCGCTGTGAGCAAAACCATTCTGAATTGTCTTACTGCTTATTTCTCGACAACTGTGACAAAAAAACACTGCTTTTTTGAACAAAAACTCATGCAACTGACGCTATTTAAAATCTGTGTGCTGTCTAACAGCCACGCATGTGCACTCGACTGATACAAGTTAGAAATTGGCAACCTGTCTTCTGTCCCAATTAAGCGACATAGTGTCCTAACTAAACGAGGACAATCCCGGCAATTTTCTCGATTAGTTTATGTTCTTTAAGAGCTGTTCCAGATAAGCAGCTGCCTCGATTAATCGATGGCCCAGCTGACCGGAATCCGCTGTATATAAAAACTAAAGAAGAATACAGCTGGGGTTTCTTTTGTTTATCTGGAAGTAATTGGGACGGAAAATTCTTGCTGAAGTTTCTAACTAGCGTCAGTCACATGCATTTGTGTGGCCATTAGGCTACATCATACTTAGACCAAACAGTTTACAAATCTCTTCTTTACATTAGTCCTGGTGAAGGGTCTCGGCCCGAAACGTCGACTGCACTTCTTCCAATAGATGCTGCCTGGCCTGCTGCGTTCACCAGCATTGTGTGTGTGTGGCTTGAATTTCCAGCATCTGCAGATTTTCTCTTGTTTGAGTTTTTAAGTTGCATGTGTTTGTGTTCAAAAGGCAGTGATTTTGTCACTGATAGTTGGCACAAAATAAGCAGTTAAGACAATTCAGAACTGTTTTGCCCACTTTCGTTTCAAGTATTCAGACCTGGAGATGCCAGAAATGGCTGTTAGACTAGGAACAGTTTTTAAATAGCGCCATTTGCATGTGTGTATGTTGTGTTATCTTTTGTATTGATGGATGCCAATTCAAAAAACAGTGATATTTAATAATTTTGTTTTAACTTTATGCAGGAAGAAAATGAAGGTAATCCATTATCTGCAGTAGGTGTCTGCGTTGATTTTGTTTATTTACAGTCAAATTAAATAAGTTGTGTAAGAAAGAGAGCAAAAATAGTGAGGTAGTGTTCATTGTCTATTTAGAAATCTGATGGTGGAGGGGTAGATGCTATTCCTAAAACATTGAGTGCTGGAGGAACTCATTCTTTCAGCATTTTACGTATGATCTTCTTCCTAGGTGAAGGCTGATGTCAAGTATTCCATTGTTACCTCTATCTCCTGGAGTAAATATCCCTTTCATTCTCTGAACACTCCTACCGCTGCTCTCACAAACCTTTTCCTGCTCCCATGTTGAACAATGCTTTTACATTTAGTTTACAGATACAGTGGTGAATAGGCAGAGAATAGAGTCCCTTTGGGTCTGCAATGTCCTTGCTTATGTTGGCTCTCATTTTCTTTCTTGCTTTCCATCTGAATGTTCCTGGTTTTCACTTACATTAACAATCTAGTGTCAGTCCTATCCTTTACGTGTGTCTGTCCTTACCTAGAGATAATGCACAGCCTGAGCTTTCCGTAACAGTGAGCAGCCCTGTCCCGCAACTCGCCTATTTAACCCTATCCTCATCACAATAACTAATTAACCTACTATGGAAGGAAACTGGAGCACCCTGAGGAAACCCATGAATTCGCAGGAAGAACATGCAAGACACCAGAATTGAACTTGGAACTCTGATGCTCTGAGATGTAATAGATTTGCACTAACCACTATATAATCGTTACTTTTTTGCTGTATTTTACATAGCTTTTCCATTATCCATGAAGCTCTGGATTTAATTTTGTTGCATTTCCCCCTCATGGGTATTATATAAAGGGTCTGCTGGAAACATCTTCACTGGAAAGGATTCCCAATGTTTCATTACAGTCTTCCCTGCCAAATTTTGGTTCCATTTCAGGTAAGGTAGATTTGTTCTCATAATATTGAAACTGGCCCTTTTCCAATTGACTATTTCTACTTTGGAGGGGTCTACCGTACATCTATTTCCACTGTTATGATGTTATGATTGATGTTAACTTGATGCTCCCTCACTGGTACTTGTTTCATTCAGCCTGGCTCAATTCCTGGAATTAAACTCATTGGGTCAGAGCTGTACCGACCATGAGTTTTCCTGAACAAAATTCTTCCCCCTTTTGGAATGGCCGTCGTCTCCCATTATCTCTATTGTGTGTTTTTTTTTGTACATCTTTGTAAAACTCCTGAAACCTTGGTCTTGTATATTCATCCCACTCATTTACATCTTATAGAACAGTCCCACTTGTAGAATCTCCCCCACCGTTGCTATTTAACTGTTAAGCAGAGGGCCGGTCTTTGACCATTCCAGCTCAATGAAGTTCTCTCTAATTAATAATGCCACTACCCTTGCTTCCTTCTCTTTCCTGAACTCCTCATATCTCAACATATTCTGCCACAACACTGCAATCCCATCTGTTTAATGAAGCCTTGAGCTCTGCAGTCTTGCTCAAAAGTTTTCTTGTGTTTACACTTGAATACTGTTGTCCTACCTTTCATCTTCTTATCTGGTGGTGTCTAAAATTCTTTCTTATACTAGTGACAGGTGTATTCCTCAATCTTTTTCTTCTCCAGTTACTTTTATCTTTCCAGTTCTACCTTTACCCTAAGCATCAGCCAGATTACTTTTACCCTTTCCCATAGCATCAGTGAACTTTCCTGAAGGACTCTGGTTGGTCCTAGCTCCTTTGAAGGGCATTCATTCATTTATCTCGTCCCATTTTTCCCATCATCAGTCCCAATGTCCTAGGTATCTAAAGCCCTTCCTTCTGCACCTCTCTGCAGCCATGAATTTGTATATACATGTGTACACCGAGTCGTGTATTGGAGGCTCCAATGCACAGGATCACAAGAAGCTGCAGGCGTTGGCAGATGTAGCCCACTGATTCTTGAGACTTCGGCAAAAACATGTCCCACAAAGAAAAGTGCTAATTCCGTTGAAGATGAATAACATTTTCTTATTTAAAATAATCAGGGTTGATCATATGAGGCTCTTTTGCACAAATGCAACATTTTTTCAGATGTTTGTTTTTAATTTTATAGATTATATGATAGCCCAGTACCCACAAAATCAGTTGTCCTCAGACAAGAGATTATCATTTCAATTTGATAAAAAAGTGTGAAAAAAAACTTAAGATGTATAATATATATGCCAGATGAAAGAGTAGAGTACAAAACCTCTTTAAAACTAAAAGCAGAGAATTTTCAACAATATTTACTCTTATTTTGTGGTTGCTCAAAATGTGTCCCAAGTTTTTGTCAACACTGTCAGATATTTATAAAAAAGCAATAAATTCAGGCAACCACATGGTCAACTGCATTCCTGAGGACCCCCTTTCCACCCTGCTAAACGCAACAAGGTCAAACAAGCTCCTGTAAGTTTGCTATTTTTTCAATAATTTTTACGTATGTATTGATGGTGCTACTGTCACAACCATGATGTGTCAACACTGTCTCTGTTGTATAGAAAGAATTATTTTAAATTATGTCACAAATTTATGCGTTTTTAGAGGCCAGAGGCAGCTGGCAAAAGGGGGAAAACAAGATGGCTCCTGTATACAACTCATGCGTATCATGTAAAGAAGTGTGTTTTTGTCACTACCGTCGGATGTCAACGCCGTCAGGTTTTCTCTCTGACAGTGGTGACATGTGGTTTGACGGTGTTGACAAAAACATCCAAATCATCCTCAATGGAGGCTTATAATTTATCATCACAATAAATAGTAATATGGCTTGTAATGTTTCATTAACCTCTTTATTTATAATATACATAATTTCCCCTTTATTTCTTCTGCACACAGATCTACAATATATCCTTACTATATGTATCCCCAATGACTAAAACCATAAATGAATTTAGTTGCACCATTTCATAATTATTTTATAAAATTTCACCAAATTAAACATCATTAAATTCATAGTAATTTTGCACAATTTCATAGTAATTCCATTAAATTCTGACCTTCCTTTTATGTATTTTAGGAAGTTATGGCTAGGCAGCACCTATCAGTGGAGGAGTGAAGGAGAAGAAACAGGGAATACCAAAAAAAACAGAGAGAGAAAATATACAGTGAGCCAGAGTTAAAGGAGGAATACCTGAGAAAGGAAAAGCAAAGATGGAAGAAGAGAGTAGATGATGGGAAGATAAAAACTCAGTGATTTGAATAAGAGGGAAAAGAGGAGTAAGAGAAAGGCGTGGAAACGTAGACAGCAAGAGTCAAGAGAGCATAAGAGAAAGGGCCCAGAACACCCAGAAACTGCCCCAGATAGTCCATTGGATCAGACTATACAGGAGCCAGCTCGCAGTAGGCAGTCTATAGCAGGGGAAAGGGAAAAGAAGAAAACAAGAGCAAGGTACTTGAGAGAGATGAAAGCTTTGAAAAATAAACTTCAAGAGATAATAAAAGATAGGAACAAACTGAAAAAGCGTTGGCGATGAGAGCAAACTAGAAATACGACAGATATATCTGCTGGTGTCATTAATTATGGAGATTGGCTTGTGGTCATTTTTGACCAAAATTGGTGGTTAGAAAAGGCTATCACTGTGGATGCTCATCATCAAGATGTTCAAGTGGAGTTTTTCCACCCTCATGGGCCCAACACGTGCTTCCATCCAAAACCAGATGGAACGGATATGTGCTTCGTACCAGTTGAAGATATTCTGGTCAAACTGATGGAGCCATCATCACCGGGTCGTGCAAGCAGGACGAGGGAGATCTAACATGGACTTCATAGAAGAGGAGCATATTAATCTACTTCCTGATAAAGCTGACTGAACGTTTTCAAAGATTTTCAAGCCCAGAAATGGATGGAATTTGTTTTTAAGTTCCTGGTGTGTTTTCTGATATTTATTCCTAAACATTGCAGTTGTACTGTAGTTTTTATTTTGCTGTTTACCATTGTTGTTAATATTTACAGAAGGATAAAATGTGCATTGACAAATTGTTATTTGTTGTACCAAATTGTTAAGTAAAGTTGTTAAGCAAGGAAGCATTGACTTGAGTGGTGAAAAGGTTGGAATTGTTTGTTATAATTGGGCCACTGCCACCACCATCAGGTCTCAGTCACCACCGTCAGATGGAACTTTCTTTGTTTTAAATTGATATGCTTACAATCTGTTCCTCCAAAACAGTTGATTTATTAAAGTAATTGTCTCTTTAAAGTTAAAACTGTGTTTGTGTCCAAAATTGTTATTTTGTTTATTTACTGCTAATGATAAAAGTTGCATGATGTAAGAGTTCTTAAAGGAGTATATGTGAAATAGTATAAAAAATGAAAAGTGAATATTCAACATTTAACTGCATATATGTGTATCTATGGTGTAGACACAATGATTTAAAAGCTCTAAGTCTATATAAGACCAAATAAATAGGAATAATTAGCTTTTTATTGTGTCTGACTGTGTTCACAAAAACTAAGTAATGACAGGAAAAAGACATTTTATGAAAAAATTACAGAATCAGGAGGTTGCACTGAAATATTGCTTGATTGCTGAGACCTTGTTCTATAAACATATAAGCTTAGATTTCTTGACATTTAAAATTTTTTCTTTTCAAAATTAAAACCTGTTTTATCCAAATTCTCAAGAATGAGTGAGCCAGCTCCATCACAGGCATGAATCCTCAGCATCCGGGACATGAGCTCTTCATGTTAGCGCCATCAGGTGAGCGGTCCAGAGGCCTGATGGCACGAAACAACCAATTTCATGACCTATGTCAGTGATAATAAACGTGATTCCAATTCTGAGCAGAATGCTAAATGACTGTTTTTGAACAATTGTTGGACACCAGCAGAGTGAGTGCACGCAGGTGAGCCCATGTGCCAGCAATCCCTTGATGTAAATACCTTTATTCAAAGCTCTTGGAGCAATACGACTTGGATGGAAGCCCTTTGGCCCAGCCACTGCAGGCCAACCATCCATGCTCTTGTGACGTTATTTTCATGAGAACTTGCTACCACACAGACATAGAAATCAGGAGCAGATTTTCCTGGAGCACAGGAAATTGCAAATGTCACTCCACTCTTTAAGAAGGGAGGAAGACAAAATGGAGGAAATTATAGGCCAGTTAGCCTCACCTTGGAGGTTGGCAGTCTATTATTATTAGGTTTTAGGGTACTTGAAGACTAACGATAAAATAAGCTAAAGTCAGCATAGTTTCTGTAAAGGGAAATCTTGCCTGACAAAACTGTTACAATTCTTCGAGGAAGTAACAAGCAGGGTGGACAAATGAGAGGTAGTGGATGTCATTAACTTGGATTTTCAGAAGTCATTTTGATAAAGTGCCTCATATGAGGCTGCTTAACAAGATAAAATCCTGTGGCATTTCAAGAAAGATACTAGCATGGATAGAGGAATGGCTGACAGGCAGGAGACAGTGAGTGGGAATGAAGGCGGTTTTTTCTGGTTGGCTGCCAGTGACTAGTGGTGTTCCTCAGGGGTCAGTATTGGGACCACTACTTTTCACATTATTTGTCAATGATTTAGACAGTGGAATTAATGGCTTTGTGGCAAAGTTTACAGATGATCAATCATAGTAATTTATAATAATTTCTCATAAATGGAACAGTCAATGTAACATCGAAGTACATTCAAATCGGATGGCCTGGTAGAAGAGACCATCCTGGAGACTGTTGACGCTGGATTCGATGCTGTGGTACCGTTTCCCGGATGGTCGCAGCTGGAATCGCTCCGTTCTGGTCGCCTCGCTGTGGAAGGGATGTGGAGGCCGTGCAGAGGAGAGTTACACGGATGTTTCCCGGATTGGGGAGCATGCCTTGTGAGGATAGGTTGAGTGAACTCGGCCTATTTTCCTTGAAGCGACAGAGGATGAGAGGTGACCTGATGGAAGTGTGTAGGATGGTGAGGGGCATTGATCGTGTGGATAGTCAGAGGCTTTTTCCCAGGGCTGAAATGGCTGGCACGAGAGGGCATAGTTTTAAAGTGATTGGAAGTAGGTACACCCTATCCTCGTTATATGCGAGAGATACATTTCTCGAAGTTGACATATAATGTGAAAACGCATACTGTGAATAATTACTTAAATGGAGAAAATAGGGCTTCCTAAATATGTTTTATCTGTAACTTATTCACATTTTATACCAATATGACACAAAAGTAGTACTACAAGACAACATTTGTATTATATTTAATCAATTTAAAGTAATATTCAATGTAATAAATCATAGAAAGTTAACATGCGAGGGTGTACAGTACTCACTAACAGTGGCAGGTGTGTTTGCTCCGGGAGATGAGTGGTTGTTGTGGTGTCGGGCAGCTTTACACGGATAAGATGGATGGTTGTGGTCGTCAGGATAATATCAAGCACAGCAAGGGGTGAAGGAAGCCTCGCAGAACTCTTAGAGCTGCTGCTAGCAGAAAGATTACAGCGATTTGCATACAGTGATGAGGGTTGTATGCTTAGCAGCGTTTTGTTTTTCAGCATAAATTTGCTTGTAGGGAAGAAGGGTTGACGGCAGGGAACGACTGAAATTCTGACTCCGTTCTAAGCTTGGGTCCAAGTCCATCGCCATTTGTGCCAAGTGTTCTGACTTCCAGCATTCCCTCACCATTGGTAAACTCCCGGGATTTTCAAAATCGTCTGTTGTTTGCAGCATCTGAGAGATAGTTCGCTGTAAGAAAATACGCACGCCTTGAATGTGAATTACACCGGTCGAGTGGTTGAATCAGCGATGTTGTGTTAAGCGGCAGGAAACACACTGTTATGTTAGGATGAATGCTGTCCAAATGTTTAGAATGGGCTGGTGCATTGTCAAGCAACAAAAGAACTTTAAATGCAAGATTCTGGTCCCGACAGTAGCGTCCCACATGCCGCACTGTTTATAATTTCCAACTTTTTTTCCACTGTTGAAGCGGTTCTCTGCCGCTCGGCTGACAGCCCAGGACATGACATCGGACGCTTAGGAGGAATAGTTAATTAATTCAAGCACAAAATCACTGCACCGTAGGTAAAACCAACAGAAATTTAAGATCACGCATCCACACTTTGCAAAACCAATGCGAGAGTGGAGGGAGCGAGACCGTGAGGCGCGCGCACTTGACTTGTATTGGCAGGAAAGTGGTGCTTCTCGTCCCAACGGTGAGACCGTGAGGTGTGTGCACGTGACTTGTATTGGCGGATGCGGCGTGCGCACGTGACTTGTATTGGCGGGTGAGACGTGCACACGTGACTTGAATTGGCGGGTGGGGCATACACACGTGACTTGTTTTGGCGGGTGAGGCGTGCACACGTGACTTGTATTGGCGGGTGAGACGTGCACACGTGACTTGTATTGGCGGGTGAGGCAGTGCTCACGTGACTTGTATTGGTGGGTGAGACGTGCACACGTGACTTGTATTGGCGGGTGCGGCATGCGCGCGTGACTTGTATTGGCGGGTGTGGCGTGCGCGCGTGACTTGTATTGGCGGGTGGGGCATGCTCATGTGACTTGTATTGGCGGGTGAGGCAGTGCTCACGTGACTTGTATTGGCGGGTGGGGCATGCTCATGTGACTTGTATTGGCGGGTGAGGCAGTGCGCACGTGACTTGTATTGGCGGGTGAGGCAGTGCTCACGTGACTTGTATTGGCGGGTGGGGCATGCTCACGTGACTTGTATTGGCGGGTGAGGCAGTGCGCACGTGACTTGTATTGGCGGGTGAGACGTGCACACGTGACTTGTATTGGCGGTGTGACTTGTATTGGCGGGTGAGGCAGTGCTCACGTGACTTGTATTGGCGGGTGGGGCATGCTCACGTGACTTGTATTGGCGGGTGAGGCAGTGCGCACGTGACTTGTATTGGCGGGTGAGACGTGCACACGTGACTTGTATTGGCGGGTGGGGCATGCTCATGTGACTTGTATTGGCGGGTGGGGCAGTGCTCACGTGACTTGTATTGGCAGGTGAGACATGCACACATGACGTATTGGTGGGTGGGGCAGTGCTCACGTGACTTGTATTGGCGGGTGAGACGTGCACACGTGACTTGTATTGGTGGGTGAGACGTGCGCACATGACTTGTATTGGCGGGTGGGGCAGTGCTCACGTGACTTGTATTGGCGGGTGGCTCAGTGCTCACGTGACTTGTATTGGCGGTGTGACTTGTATTGGCGGGTGAGGCAGTGCTCACGTGACTTGTATTGGCGGGTGGGGCATGCTCACGTGACTTGTATTGGCGGGTGAGGCAGTGCGCACGTGACTTGTATTGGCGGGTGAGACGTGCACACGTGACTTGTATTGGCGGGTGGGGCATGCTCATGTGACTTGTATTGGCGGGTGAGGCAGTGCGCACGTGACTTGTATTGGTGGGTGGGGCAGTGCTCACGTGACTTGTATTGGCGGGTGAGACGTGCACACGTGACTTGTATTGGCGGGTGGGTCAGTGCGCACGTGACTTGTATTGTTGGGTGGGGCAGTGCTCTCGTGACTTGTATTGGTGGGTGGGGCAGTGCGCACGTGACTTGTATTGTCGGGTGGGGCGTGCACACGTGACTTGTATTGGCGGGAAAGCGGTGCCTCTCGTCCCAACAGTGAGACTGTGAAGCGTGCGCACGTGACTTGTATTGACGGGAAGGCAGTGGTCCTCGCATTACTGTGAATCCGTACAGTCTGAAGATGCATCTAACAAGGATAGGGTGTATGGAGGAGATATCAGGGGTAAGTTATTTACTCAGAGAGTGGTGAGTGCGTGGAATGGGCTGCCGGCAACGGTGGTGGAGGCGGAAACGATAGGGTCTTTTAAGAGTCTCCCGGAGAGGTACATGGAGCTTAGAAAAATAGACGGCTATGGGTAACCCTAGGTAATTTGTAAGGTAAGGACATGTTCGGTACAGCTTTGTGGACTGAAGGGCCTGTATTGTGCTGCAGGTTTTCTGTGTTTCTCGGATACAAAGATAGGTGGATGGGTAGGTAGTGCTGAGGAAGCAGGACTTAGGCAAGTTGGAAGAATGGGCAAAAAAGTGTTGGGAAATGAATGATAATACATTTTGCAGAAAGGAACAATAGTGCAGAGTATTATCTAAATGGGCAGAAAATTCAAACATCAGAGGTGCAAAGGGACTTAGGAGTCCTCATGCAGGACCCCCAGAAGGTTACTTCATAGGTTGAGTCTGTGGTCAAGAAGGCAAATGCAAATTTGGCATTTATTCAAGGTGAATAGATTATAAAAAAACAAGGAGATAATGTTGAAGCTTTATAGGACACTAGTCAGCAGTCAAAAATTTTGGGTCCCTTATCTCAGAAGGGATGTGTTGTCATTGGAGAGAGTCCAGAGGAGGTTCACGACGATTATACCTGGAATGAAGGAGTTAACATATGAGGGGTGTTTGGCATCTTTGGGCCTGTACTCACTGGAATTTAGAAGAATGCTGGGGGATCTCATTGAAACCTACTGAATGTTGAAAGGACTAGATAGGGTGGATGTGGAGAGGATGTTTCCTATGGTGGGGGTATCCAGAACTAGAGGGCACAGCCTCAAAATTGAGGGGTGACCTTTTAGAACAGAGGTAAGGAGCAATTTTTTTTACTCAAAGAGTGGTGAATCTGTGGAATGTTCTGCCACAGTCTGTGGGTATGTTAAAGTGGAAGTTGATAGATTCCTGATCGGTCAGGGCATCAAGGGATATGGCAGGCGAATGGGGTTGATTGGAATCAGGGATCAGCCATAATGAAATGCTGGAGCAGATCAATGGGCTGAATGGCCTAATTCTGCTACTATGGCTTATGGTCTTATAGTCTTATTTTGGTCTTGTGTAGACCACACAGAGACACAACAGAGACTGCAGCTGCTGGTCACCTAGAGTAACACCCTGGAGCAACTCAACAGGCCAGGCACTGTCTATGGATGGAAATGGACAGTTGACATTTTGTGTCAAGATCCTTCTTCAGGAATGGGCCACTCAGTTCCTTGGGCCTGCTCCACCATGCAGTAAGACCATCGCTCATCTAGTGGTACCTCTGTAATGCCACACACCCCTTAATCTTTCACTGCACCCTCCTGAATCTGAAGATGTCCAGGAGAGTCTTGGCTCAACCTAGGGGTGCTGTCTATACCCATCCACTAACCTCCCTCCCCTCACCACCCATACCTCCCTACTCCACTTGCCCATCATTCTTCACCTCAGCTGGTTCTACCTATTGCCTGCAACAACCTTTCTCAAACCTCCCTCTCATCTCTTTTATTCTTCCTTTATGCTCTCATCCCTGACACGGGGCTTCCAGGTTTAAAAATAAATTTAGTATCAAAGTACATATATGTATGTAACCATATACAACCCTGTGGTTCATTTTCCTGCAGGCATACACAGTAAATCCAAGAACCATAAGAGAATCGATGAAAGACTGCACCCAACAGGGCGGAAAACAATGAGCAAAAGATCACAAACTGCAAATACAAAATAGAAAAAGGAAGAAAAGTATATAAGCGATAAACATCGAGAACATGACATGTCCTTGGAAGTGAATCCATAGGTTATAGGAACTGTTGAGTGATGGGCAGGTGCACTTTGACCGTCCCTTTGCTGTCTCTACAGAAACTACTGAGATCCCCCAGCAGTTTGCTTTTAGCACTCTCCCAACACATTCAGCTGACAAGTTGAACTCCCTGTGGATGGGTTAGAGTTTATTTATGCAATATGAGGAAGAATGTATTGAGATAATGTTAGATGCTCCTCAATCCTGACACACCAGGACCCACACTAAGAGGCATTAACTTGCTCTCATTGAGACCACGGTTGGAGTGGCTGTAATGAGATGATTAGGTTCCAATGGATTGGGAAGAGTACTTCAAGTCTGCTCTTTCTTGTGCGCTGATTTTTTGAGTTTAAGTCACTGGCAACCATCTACAATTGTACCAAAAACAATCTGCAGATGCTGGAAATCCAACGAAACACATACACAATGCTGGAGGAACTCAGCAGGCTAGGCAGCATCGAAGGAAAAGAGTACAGTCGACATTTTTGGCCGTGACCCTTCAGCAGGGCTGGAGCAAAAAAGATGAGGAGTCAGGGTCAGATGGGTTGGGGGGGGTGGGGAAGAGGAGAAAGAAACCCAAGGTGACAGGTGAAACGGGGCGGGGGTGAAATAAGGAGCTGGGAAGTTGATTGGTGAAAGTGATACAGGGCTGGAGAAGGGGGAATCTGTTAGCAGAGGACAGAAGGCCTTGGGATAAAGAAAGAGGGAAAGCAGCACCAGAGGGAGGAGATGGTCAGGCAAGGTGAGAGAGGGAAAAAGGGATGGAGAATAGAAAAGGTGGGGGGGCATTACTGGAAGATCGAGAAATTGACGTACACGCCATCAAGTTGGAGGCTACCCAGATGGGATATAAGGTGTTGTTCCTCCAACCTGATTGTGGCCTCAGCGCGACAGTCGAGGAGGGCATGGATAGACATGTCAGAATGCGAATGGGAAGTGGAATTAAAATAGGTGGCCACTGGGAGATCCTGCTTTTTCTGGTGAACAGAGCGTAGATGATTGGCAAAACAGTCTCCCAATCAAAGATGGGTCTCACTGATGGACAGAAGCCATGCTGGGAGCACTGGATACAATAGTTGACCCCAACAGACACACAAATGAGGTGTTGCCTCAACTGGAAGGACTGTTTGGGGCCCTGAAGGTAGTGAAGGAGAGGGTGTAGGGGCAGGTGTAGCACTTGTTCAGCTTGCAAGGATAAATGCCAGGAGGGAGATCAGTGGGGAGGGACGAAAGGACAAGGGAGTCACGTAGGGAGCAATCTATGTGGAAAGCGGAAAGTGGGGGAGGGAGATATGTGCTTGGTGGTGGGATCCAGTTGGAGATGACGGAAGTTACGGAGAATTATGTGCTGGACGCAGAGGCTGGTGGGGTGGTAGGTGAGGATAAGAGTAACCCTTCACTGGTGGGGTTGCGGGAGGATGGAGTGAGGGCAGAAGTGTGCGAAATAGAAGAGATGTGGCTGTGGGCAGCATTGATGGTGGAGGAAAGGTAGCCTCATTCTGAGAGCAGATGTGGCAGAGACAGAGGAATTGAGAGAAGGGGATGGCGTTTTTACAAGTAACAGGGCGGGAGGAGGTATAGTCCAAGTACTGTAGCTGGGAGAGTCAGTGAGTTTGTAATAGCTGCCTCCAGAGATTGAGATAGAAAGATCGAGAAAGGGGAGGGAGGTGTCAGAAATGGCACAGGTAAATTTGAGGGCAGGGTGGAAGTTGGAGGCAAAGTAGATGAAGTAGACGAGCTTGGTGTGGGTGCAGGAAGCAGCACCAATGCAGTTGTTGATGGAGTGTAGGAAAAGTGGGGGAGTGACACAAGTGTAGGCTTGGAACATAGACTGTTCCACTTAGCTGACAAAAAAACAGACATAGCTGGGACTTATACAAGTGCCCATGGCTACACCTTTTGTTTGAAGGAAGTGGGAAGAGCCAAAGAAGAAATTATGAGTGAGGACAAGTTCCGCTAGATGGAAGAGAACTGGTTGGGTCTGGTGTCCAGAAAGAAACGGAGAGCTTTGAGACCTTCCTGATGGGGAATGGAGCTGTATAGCGACTGGACATCCATGGTGAAAATAAGATGCTCGGGGCCAGGAAACTTGAAATCATTAAAAAGATCAAGAGCGTGTGAAGCATTACACACATCGGTAGGAAGGGACTGGACCAGAGGGCATAAAACTGAGTCGAGGTATGCAGATATGAGTTCATTCAGACAGGAACAAGCTGAAACAATGGGTCTACCTGGACAGGCAGGTTTGTGGATCTTGAGTAGCAGGTAGAAATGAGAGGTGTGGGATGAGGGAACTACCAGTAGATCCCTGAGCAACCTAAGCTCCTCTGAACTGGGTAGGTCACAGGAAGAACAGGTGGATGGGGTGTCAGTGAACTGGTTCAATGATCTGTTGCCCAGCACTGCTCTGTGAAACATCTTCTGCCCAAGGTCCCCAGTGTACAGGGTGAAGGACCCCTGTAATATGTGACTTCTAATGGGGACCTCCCCCATTGCTGGGTGGTAAAACAGGCCACCATATCATGTCCAGTCAGCATATGAGGGCAAGGAAGTGAAATGTGTGCAGGGGCAGCCCTTACAAGGACCCTCTCTATGTGTTGTGAAATGTTACTGTGGACATATCTGCAAGACCATTCATGTTATTGGGGACCCTTTTTTGAGAGAAAACTTGGACCTTGGGTCCTGTGAGTAATTCCAGCTGAGTAGGGGTGAGCACAGCCAAGGTGCTCCCACATTCCAGATCCCCGCCGATACCCACCGTGACCTCGTTGACCAGCATCTCTCAGAACCAGGGCTCCAGACCCTGCTGTTGCAGGGGCAGCTTGACCAGATGCAACTAAACTCCAGACTTACAACAACTCCCGATAAAACTAGGGCAGCTCCCACAGAGTGGCTGGCTGATGTTTAGCGTGGGGAGGCAATGGTCTGGCAGGGAAAGTGTGTTGGCAGTACTTGCCATTTCAGAGAGTGCTCAGTGTACAGGTTTCTCCGCAGGATCCTAACACCCACAGATGCTGCTTGACCTACTGAGGTTCAGCATCTGCAGAAACTCATAGATAGGTACATGAATGTAAGAAAAATGGAAGGTCATGAGCTGTGTATGAGGACAGGGTTATTATCCCTCAGTCATCATGCTCTTAAACCAAAGGGGATAACTTCATTCAACTTCACTTACCCTATCTTTGAAATGTTCCCGCAACCTGTGGACTCACTTTCAAAGATTCTTCATCTCATGTTCTTGATATTTATTAGTATTATTATTTCTTTCTTTTTGTATTTGTACAGTTTGTTTGAGCATTGACTGAGCACCTAACTTGGTGTGGTCTTTCATTGATTATATTATAGCTATTATTCTATTCTGGATTTATTGAGTGTGCCTGCGAGAAAATTAACCCCAGGGTTCTATATGGTAACATACAGGAGATGTACTTTGATAATAAATTTATTTTGAGCTTAGACTGAGTGTAGAGCATGTTTATATGGGTCAGCACAACTTTGAAGCCGCAGTGTGCTGTACTGTTCTATGTTCAATGAGAGGCATGGATAGACAGCCAGTATATTTCTCCCTGGCCAAAATGGCTAATATTAAAGGGTAGGCATTTAAGGTGAGGAAATTGTTATGTTTTGTAATTCCAAAACATAAAACTAATCCAAAAAAAAGATGGAGCTGGGAATAATATGTTCACTCTTTGTTTTTACTTTAGTGAAGCACTCACTTGTGATGTGGTGGTGTGATAACGTATACCATTGATTTGATTAAATTAGATTAGAATAGATTCAACTTTATTGTCATTATGCCGAGTACAGATACAAAGCCAATGAAATTCAATTAGCATCTGATCAGAAGAGCAAAAGAATAGTATTACTTACAAAATAACTGCGAATAAAAAGTAAGTGCTACGGCACACAAATATAGAAGTACTGAGACAGTCCAATACGGGTGCAATACTGCTTAGCGCTGTGATGTGAGGTTCAGCAGGGCCACAGCCTCAGGGAAGAAGCTCTTCCTGTACCTGCTGGTGCGGGAGCGGAGGCTCCTGTAGCGTCTACCTGATGGGAGGAGAGTAAAAAGTCCATGGTTAGGGTGAGATGCATCCTTGATAATGCTTTTCGCCTGCCCAGGCAGCGTTTATGGTAGATGTTCTCAATGGTGGGCAATTGGGTGCCAATAGTCCGCTGGGCAGTTTTAACGACACGATGGAGTGCTTTGTGGTCTGATATGGGACAATTGCCATACCACACTGAGATGCAGTTGGTGAACATGCTCTCAATGGTACAGCGGTAAAAGTCCCTCAGTATCCTGGGACAGGGGTGAGCTTTCTTGATGCTCTGCAGGAAATAAAGGCACTGTTATGCCTTTTTGATCAGGATGGGGGAGTTCAGGGACCAGGTGAGATCATCGGAAATGTGGACACCAAGGAATTTGAAGCTTGATACACGCTCCACTACAGCTCCGTTGATGTAGATGGGGACGTGAGTGTGGCTCCTAGCATGCCTGAAGTCCACAATGATCTCCTTGGTCTTCTGGGTGTTAAGGGCCAGGTTGTTGTCGGCACACCACGTGGTCAGGTGCTGGACTTCGTCCCTGTAGGCCGTCTCGTCATCCCCTCTGATCAGACCAACCACCACAGTGTCATCTGCAAACTTGATTATGGAGTTAGAACCATGTGCAGGAACGCAGTCATAGGTGAAAAGGGAGTACAGAAGAGGGCTCAGCACACAGCCTTGAGGCACGCCGGTGTTCAGGGTGAGAGTGGAGGAGGAGAGATTGTCTAACTTAACTGATTGGGGTCTGTTAGTCAGAAAGTCCAAGGTCCAATTGCAGAGGGATGAGCTGATACCAAGCTGGCGAAGTTTGGGGGTCAGCTTGGAGGGGATCACAGTATTGAATGCTGAACTAAAGTCAATGAACAGCATTCTGACGTAAGAGTTGGAGCTGTTCATGTGGGTCGGGGCAGAGTGAAGTGCTGTGGAGATGGCATCCTCTACTGACCTGTTGGTGCGATAGGCAAATTGATGGGGGTCCAAGGTAGTGGGCAGACAGGATTTCAGATGTGATAGAACCAGTGTCTCAAAGCACTTTGCATTGATGGGGGTGAGTGCAACTGGGCGGAAGTCATTCAGGCCTGTGGCAGTGGAATGCTTTGGCACTGGCACAATGGTGGCGGTCTTGAAGCTTGTGGGGACAACTGCCTGGGCCAGGGACAGATTAAAAATGTCCGTGAAGACCCTGGATGTACTTTTACTTGTTTATATGTAAATAACTAAAATGGTTGAGCAAACAATATATTTATAATATTGCTCAAATATTACTGAAATATTAAATACACATCACTCCTTCCTGCTTAGCTATAAATTGCAACTCAATATAGAATGCATTTCAACTATATAACTAATACAACTACTATATAAACATCTATTGTCGCACTCAGGCCTAAAGAGTTAATTGCTGTGGAGGATTTCTTAGTCTTGTGGGATAACGTTTTTCCTGATGGGGTATGCAGATGGGTCACTCTGCTTGGCAGGTGAGACTTGTGACTGTGAAACAATCTCAGGTTCTGGGGTATCCTCCATGGTGTCAGGAGTTGACTTTAGAACTACAGGAAGTACTTCTGACAGTGCTGGACAACTTTCTACTCTAACAATTTACTCTGCTGTCCTCAACTGATTGATGTGTCATCTCCAGATGCCATCAGACGCAATCTCCACTGCGTAGAAGTGTGGTCCATTTCTGTCCTTAATCTTTCCAGCTACCTACCTTTAATCACCTGCGTAATCCCTCACTAGGACTGCTTGTCCAGGAGCGAAACATCAAACCTTGTTTGAGGAGCCCTCAATTTGTCTCAGCTGTTTGTTGTGCATACTCCTGAGACTGGGTTTGAGGAGATCCAAGTGTGAACACAAGGGACAGCATAGCTGGTGAGCTGTTGGTCGTGGAGTGTGCTGCATTGTGATAAGAACGGAGAAAATTGGTGAGCTTTGGATTCAGTGTAGTGTGTTCTGCTGACATTGCTTGCAGTGTGTTCTTCAGACTCTGGATATATCTTTCAGCCAAACCGCTTGTAGCTGAATGGTATGGTGCAGGTGTAATACATACTCTTTTATTTACTCAATTTATTTTCAGGAATGACTGAAGCTGTCTGCAACAAACTGTCTGACAAACAGATGCTGAAAATCCAAGCAACACACACAAAATGTTGGAGGAAATCAGTAGGCCAGTCAGCATCTATGGAAAAGAGTCTTGGCCTGAAACGTCAATAGTTCTCTTTTCCATAGATGTTGCCTGGCCTGCTGTGTTCCTCGAGCATTTTATCTGTATCCATTGTCACTGACTAAGTGTTCTGGAACACCAGTTGTTGAGAAGAGGCTTCTCAACACATCAACAGTGTGCGAGACTGTAGCAGAGGCTATTGGGAACACTGAATTCCACTTTGCAGCTGCATCTACTACTAACCAAGAAATTTGTGCCCATGAATAGTCTGGTAAGATCTACATGTATCTTATGCCAGGGCAAAGCAGGTCATTCTCAAGGATGGAGAGGTGTTGCTCTTGGTATCACCTGGCTGTGTTCATATCCCAAACTGTGTATGGTAAGCTGCTGTCCTAGGCCACCAGACAAAGCTTTAAGCCAACAGCTTCATTTTGACCACACTAGATGACTGGTATGTAGCTCCTCCAACATTTCAGCTCTCCGTCACCACAGAAAACTAAAATTAATAGTATCACAGACATGCAATATTACTGAACCATGAGGTGAAGCTTTTAGTTCAAGAAAAGCCTACTCCATTGAAAAGTAAGATTAAGTTAAAGTTTATTGAGACATTGGGGACCAGTAAAGATGTGAGAGTGAAATTAAGGATGAGGGAGCGTATGGCAGTACATACCATGAAGTTAGAACGGAAGGGAGAAGGATAGAAGTCTGAAATAATCAGGTGTAACATCACTGGCATAATTGGGAATTCATATCTGAACATTTATTCATGTAACAAGTCAGATCAGAAAATAAGGTTGGACTAGGCTGTTGAGAGTGGGAAATGACTCACAAAGTAATACAGAACAGACTCAGTCCCTCCTGGTCATCTGCTCAATGCTGATTAAGGTGCCAGCTATGCTGGTTCTATTTGCCTGTATCCCTCCGAAACAAGACCCAGGCAGCAGATGGAATGATCTGAAGAATGGATGGAGAATTTACAAGAATGATTGGAGATTTTATGGGGACAGCAAGCATAGATCTTGGGGAGAGAAGCACTTCACGGTCACCACATGTTGATGATCTCAAACACAACAATAATATATTGAATTTCACTGCACTCTTCTACTTGAACATTTTTCATCTTCGCATTCCTTAAAGTTGACCAAGGGCTGTTAACTAGTCAGAAATCATCCTCCTTAATATCATCAATAGTACAGGGTAGGGGTGGTGCGGGAACAGATACACCCAGCCCTAAGGTACCAGGCAAGGTTATTTGAATCCAAACAATTGGCTTATTAATCATTACAGAATGTCTATCTAGTGTTTCCCCTCCCTCCCTCTCCTTTCCATTTTTCCCAACCATGATTGCACTCTCAGTCTACTGTAGAGACACATATCAGAATTGGATTTCTCATGGCTCGCATATGTCATGATGATGCTTTGTGGCAGCTGTACATGCAACAGGACCCCAGCTGTATACAGTGTATGAGTACTGTAAATGCAGTGAGTGGAAGATGGTTACATATGTCTATAAAATCAATCACAGCAACAATCAGGCAGTGAACAGCCCAGTCATTTCCTTTGCTGTGGTATTCTGGGTATATACACATCCGCCATTGAAAAGATACGTCACAGGTGAGTACTACAGACTGAGCTACTGTGTTTAGGATGATGCTGGTGAATCTCAGCAGCTTCTGGCCGGTGGCTAATGAAACGAGGAAAACAACTAAATACTTTGTTAATCACACCTTTTCTGGTAAATGATCATCACAAACAATAGCCTGCAACTTCCCTTTGGTCTTGGATGCAGTCTGATGTGGTAGAGGCAGTGGGCCCATCGCCGAGAGTGAGGAACCTAAGGTTCAATTGATCTAAGCGCTGGGCTGATTCGGAAAGGTTGGGTATAGGCCAAATCGAGGCGACAGGATTCAGGCCCCAGGGCATATTAAAGTGACAGAACTGGAGCTTTCGATGATTTAAAGGCTGGGCCAGATTGAAAAGGTCAGGGTGTTGGGGCCTGAGGCAAGGGGCCTGGCAGGTTCAGCTGGCTGCTCCACAAGGCTTACTCAGCTCTGAGCTGAACTAAACAACAGGGGACAGACTCTCTCTGTGGGCTTCAGTTCAGAACGCTATTTGCTTGCATTTAATGTTTGCTTGTTTGTCGGGTTTTTTTGCTCATTGGGTATTTGACCGTCTTTTGGGTTTCTTTGTTTTAAGGATACGAATTTCAAGGTTGTATAAAGTATACATACTTTGAACTTTGAACTTATTGCTTACACTTGTTGTACTTTACATTTCTTCTGATTAATCTTTTATTCATTGAAGTACCTTCAGCCGGAGACACCAGATACCAGAAGGGGGGAGAGAATTGTGACAAAGCCCAAAGACCAGAGTCTGGAAACATCTTGCTCTTAAATGTCTCAGCTAGTTACTGCAAGGAAATCTCCCTGAACCACATAATCTACTCTGCCTGCCTTTGATAGAATATGGTGCTTTGTTCTGTATCCAGATGGCCCACTACACACAGGCCGATCAATGGAATATGTGTTCGTCAAAGTTGCAGTAACTGAGTCATGCTTTGCCAATTAGCTTTGGAACAGCCTTAATTGCCGGAGAGCCTGCAGATAATAAGCTTACATATCAACAAAATCTGTGGCACTCTAAAGTCTTTTGATTGCTGCTTGTGCAGAACAGTGTAATACTGATCCTGAGGAAGAATCCAAGTGGCTCCGGGCAGCAGCATGTTTAAGTATTATCCCTTGTTCTCTATTGGTTAGACTTGCTTTGTGTGGGGAGGATTTACTGGTCCAGTTGGGGGATGGTGTTGAATTTCCTCACAGATTTGTCTGCTTATTTTCTGTAACTATAAGAGAGCACAACCTCTGGGGAAACTCTGTAAATGGGAATTACCACAGACAAATGATGAGCTTCCATTGTTTATTACAAATGCAAGAAAATCTGTAGATGCTGGAAATCCAAGGCAAAACACACAAAATGCTGGAGGAACTCAGCAGGACAGACAGCATCTATGGAAATGACATTTTTCCCAGTGCTGAAGAAGGGCCTCGGCCTGAAATACCATGTTTATTCATTTCCATTGACGTTACCCGACCTGCTGAGTTCCTCTAGCATCTTGTGTGTGTTGCCTTCCATAGTTTATTGTTTAGTCAGATTAGACTCTGAAGGAAAGAATTATTGAATACCCTTTCTGCCAGTTAATGTTGGTTTACAACACTCCTGGATGGTCTTGCTCTCATTTCAAGCAACACACACAAAAAAGCTGGTGAACGCAGCAGGCCAGGCAGCATCTATAGGAAGAAGTACAGTCAATGTTTCGGGCCTGGATCCTTCGTCAGGACTAACTGAAAGGAGAGATAGTAGGAGATTTGAAAGTGGGAGGGAGAGGGTGAGATCTGAAATGATAGGAGAAGACAGGAGGGGAGGGGTGGATCTAAGAGCTGGAAAGTTGATTGGCAAAAGGGGATACCAGGCTGGAGAAAGGAGAGGATCATGGGATGGGAAGCCTGGGGAGAGAGAGAGAAGGGGCGAGGGGATCCCAGAGGGTGGAGAGCAGGCAAGGAGTTATAGTGAGTAGGACAGAGGGAGAAAAAAGAGAGAGAGAAAAAAAGGGAGAAAAATGAAAAATATATTAAAAAAATATTAAATAAACAAATAAGGGATGGGGTGTGAAGGGGAGGTGGGGCATTAGCAGAAGTTAGAGAAGTCAATATTCATGCCATCAGGTTGGAGGCTACCCAGACGGAATATAAGGTGTTGTTCCTCCAACCTGAGTGTGGCTTCATCTTGATAGTAGAGGAGGCCGTGGATAGACATATCAGAATGGGAATGGTACGTGGAATTAAAATGTGTGGCCACTGGGAGATCTTGATTTCTCTGGCAGACAGAGCATAGGTGTTCAGTGAAATGGTCTCCCAGCCTGCGTCGGGTCTCGCCAATATATGAAAGGCCGCACCAGGAGCACCAGATGCAGTATATCACCCCAGCAGACTCACAGCTTTCTCATTTCAGCTCATTTTGTGCTAGGAGATGGTGTCAGGAATAATTCTCGAATTCTGTGCTGGGATTAGCTCTGGATTAACAACACAAAATAAGTGCAGAGGAACTCAGCAGGTCAGGCAGCATCTGTGGAGGGAAATGGACCTTTCATCTGAACTGACAGCTAGAAGGCAGATAAACAGTATAAAGAGGTGGAAGCAAGGGGTAGAGCAAGAGGTTGCAAGTGATAGGTGATAGACGCCCTATCCTTTTCCCTCCATAGATGCAGCCTGACCTCTAGCATTTTGCGTGTGTTTCTCTGCATTTCCAGCATCTCAATGCCGGGGATGAAGAATTTCAGTTATGAAGAGAGACTAGATGGGCTGAATTTGTCTAACTTGGAGCAGAGGACACTGAATGGGGGTTTCTGAAAGAGATGCACAAAATTATGAGGGGCACAGATGGTAATTTGTAGGAAAAAACAAAGGCATCAATAACCGGAGGATATTGTTTAGGATAAGGGTGAAAAGTTTAGAGGGGATTTGTGGAAGAGATTTTTCACCCAGAGCATGGAAGGAATGTGGAATCCACCAACTGAGAGGGTGGTGGTACAAAAGTATGCAGATAAGCACTAGAATTGTCTGAGTGTAAAACCTAATGGACCAAGTTCTGGTACATAAGTACTTCAGGGTCTGCGTGGAAATAGAGGGACAGAAAGCCAGTTTCTGTACTATATAACTTTATGAGTATATGAGAAGGGATGTCTTCTCTAGTCTCCCCACAATCTTTTGAACGCAGTGTATTTTTTCTTCATAACCCTTCATAGACTTAAACACCTCTATCTTCGTAACTAGCAGAGGTAAACTTCATGGTTGAACCACATCTGTCCCCAGTAACTTGCTTTGGTTTCTGCTTTGCTTTCTAATGACCCTGCTGTTTTCAGTTCCATTGAGGTGAGATTCCACTCTGTGGGTTGCAATATTAGACTCAAAACCACTTACCAAAACAGGTCAACCAATATTTATATCAGTCTGCCAGTCAGACTTTTCAATCTGCTGACAGACCTTGTTATCTCCATGCTTCCTTGCAGAGATTCCCACTGGATTTGTTGTCATGTTCACTCTGAGCTGTTGTGTTGGCCGAAGTGCACACCCCTCACTGTCAGTTCATCTGCCATGGTCCCAACTAAACAGTGGCAGGCATCCAAGTTTCAGCGATCCAACTCCCCAGAGTATGGTTAGCTGCTGCTGTCCCTTTAAGACTCAGAATACCAATTATTGCCCGGTAGAGTCCTTCATGGAAAGTCTGTATTTAAAGGCCCTGTGTTGAGCACTCAGTGCTCAATCATAGGAGTTTCTTTTCTAGTACTACTGTTCGTGGTTTTGACTTTGATTTCATTTGTATCGAGTTGTTTATTTCGAATCTGAGTTAATTCTAGACATCACTCTGCACTTGCGTTCACCATCATCCATAGCTCTTCCGTAATAGCACAATTGAACCATTGTGAGCCAAGCAGGGTAGGAATGTTTGTGAACCACATTGGCATACAAGGGAGTATCTGTAGGCAGACATGACACTGTGCTTTCGGAGATCCTCACCACTTTCCTGAATTCTCTAACTCCAGTAGGCAGGATCAGAGTTCGGCTGGAGCGGCTGCCAGCTCTGGGCATGTTCAAGCTGGAGAATCTGTCAATACACATGAAGGATTGATGCACCAACTGGCTTCCGTGTGGTGCAACGGTAACCCTGATGTATGCTGAAGATCCCTGTTTCAGTGTTCCTTGGCTTTCGAGTTACAGCCATCTGAGTTCTACCGTAAGGTAGCCTGTATCAGCTGGTTCCTTATTGGAAGAACCCTCACCTGGGCCACTGCTCTCTAGGAGAAGGATTCATCCATCTGTTCCAGTGCAGACCTTTTTTCAGAGACTTTGAGGAGGGTGTTCTATCACCCTGCCGGAGGACGTGGGTCTGTGATAAAGCTCCTAACCTGCCGGGGAAATCTGTCTGTGGCCGATTATTCCATAGAATTTCGTACCTTGGCCACAGAGAGCATTTGGAATATGGAAGCACCAACCACTCTATTCCGTATGGGATTGAGTGATGAGCTAAAGGATGCCCTTGCAGCTGAGACCCAGTGGAGGATCTAGAGAGTCTTATGGACCTGGCGATTCGACTAGATAACTGATTAGCGGAAAGGAGGAGGGATAAACGAAGGGGATTATTCCGAAGAGACTCTCCCCACGATTAGCCTCTGTCCTCTCCTATTCCCTGGGCTAGGACTCCTCCTTGACTGCTGTTGATCCTAACCTCTGAGGAGCCTATACAAATAAGCTGGACCACGTTGTCTCAGGCCAAAAGAAAGGGAGGGTACTACATTTACTGTGGAGAGGCTGGGCATTATCAGACTTCTTGTCCCAAGCTGCTGGGAAACTCCAGGGACCATCCAGTGTAGAGAGGGCTGCTGGATAGATGGTTGCTAGCCTCACTCCCGGTTCAGGTCCCGCAAGAGTGATATTCTCCATGTTGTGTTCATGGGGAGACCAACAACATTCCTTAAATGCCTCTATTGACTCAGGTGCAGTGGAAATTTTGTTTTGAATCTCAGAAGATTGAAAATTCCCTTTTCCTGTCTCAACTAGCAGCTTGTTGCCATGGCCCTGATGGGGAGACCTTTGGTGCCAGGTCAAAACAACGACCAAACATCCCCACTCAAGCTCAAGATTGGCCTGCTGTGGAATCAATCCAGCTCCATCTCATTTGCTCCCTAGAAATACCACTCATTCTGGGTCATCCCTGGCTGTTGCCTCACAACCCGACAGTTAATTGGGCTACTGGTGTCATTCTGGACTGCTCAAACCAATGCAAAAGTAAAATGCCTGAAAAAG
This sequence comes from Mobula hypostoma, assembly GCF_963921235.1. Classification (NCBI taxonomy): domain Eukaryota; kingdom Metazoa; phylum Chordata; class Chondrichthyes; order Myliobatiformes; family Myliobatidae; genus Mobula; species Mobula hypostoma. The sequence goes on along the minus strand of NC_086107.1, from coordinate 71,109,393 downwards.
AGGCCTAAGACACTTTCTGACTTAGCTCTGCGACAACCCTCCGGCAACCTCTGACTATTCTGACATGCCTCTTGAGCTACCTGTTGAACCTTCCCCTTGCTAGAGATGTTCAGCAAGCAAAAGGCCATCACTGTACCACCTCACCAGGAGTAAATACCATGGAAAAGCCATGGACGAATACACCAAGAAGCTCTGGCATCTGAGTTCATTCAACCATCCACATCCCCCGCTGGAGCCAGGGTTTTCTTCGTCACCAGGAAGGATGGTGAACTAAGGCCCTGCAGGGTCTATAGGGGGCTAAGTAAGATCACTGTTAAAAACTGGTACCCTCTCCCTCTCACAAACAGAGCCTTTGAAATTCTCCAGGGAGCTACTTTGCCAACGTCGATCTTTGTATCACCAACATCCTAATCTGCATTTATGTGGGAGATGAATTGAAAATGGCTTTCAACACACCAATGGGCCACTACAAACACTGAGTGATGCCTTTTGCATTGGCAAACACTTTAGTGGAATTCAAACCTTCATCAATGACGTGCTCCGGGAGATGCTACACCGCTTTGTCTTTGCCTACCTAGACAATATACTCATTTTCCACTGGTTCACTCAAGAACCCGTCCAGCACATCTGGTAGGCTGTAGGTTCTGAACCTGGGTGGGCATCCAGGGGTAGCTCGCACCCTAGGGTTTGTCAATAGATGTTACTGGTGGCCAGGCCTAACTAAAGATGTTTGGGAATGTGACTTAGCATGTGATGTCTGTGCATAAAATAAAGAAAGTGAGCACAACATCAAGATTCTCCCTATTCCTACTCGCCCTTGGTCCCATATTTCTATGGATTTTGTTACTGGTCTTCCAGGCATTTCAGGGCAATACTGTAATCATGCTGGTCATAGACCGATTCTCGGTTGCTTTGTGCCCCTTCTCAAACCTCCAATGCTTCCCAGAATTGCTGAGGGACACCTGTCTACACAGTCCAGTGACTTTTGGATGCCCGCATAGTTTGAGGGAAAAAGACAGTACCTCATGAATTGGGAGATGAAGCTGGATTCCTTCATAGGACATCGAGACCTTGAGAGAGGACTTTCACCAGCACCATTCTGATTGCCCTGGGCCATCAGGAGCTAGCTGAAGGAGGGGTTTTATGTCATAGTTCTGGCTGAAAAGTGGCAGGCATCCAAATTTCAGCGCTCCAATTCCCCAGAGTATGGTTACTGCCAAACACAAGAAAGTCAACAGATGCTGGAAATCCACACAGAACACTGGAGTGACTCAGCAGGCCAGGCAGCATCTACCGATTCCCCCATTTCACTCATCATCCCCCATTTCACTCATTTTATTCCGTCTCCATTTCACTCACCCCATTTCGCTTTCCTCCATTTCATTCATCACCCCCATCTCACTCATCTTCTTCCCATCTCCTAGAAAGTCTTGTTGCATCTTCTTCATTTCTCATATTTCCACCTAGATTCAAGATGTCCGCAAACTTAGAAATATTACACTAGGAACCCTCTATCAAATTGTCAACATGAATAATTGAGGCTGAAACAGTGATGTCCAGTGTACCCCATTAAATAAGTTGCAGGTGACCAATTTGTTCCCTCACTTTGCTTTACTGTAAACACAACCAACTCTCAATCCAAGCTGTTACCCTCTAAACTTTTGATAGTTTCAATGGGTCAACTCTCATTTTTCTAAAGTTACACTCTAATATTGTTCGTGAAACTCTTGTGAGGAACTCTGTCAAAGCTTTCTGGAAATCCAAGTACATGAAGCAGTAGAGGACTCCTCAGTATATATGTAAGACAAAGTTGGATAAATTTTTGCGCAGTAGGGAAATTATTGTTATGGGGAAAATGCAGGTCAGTCAGATCAGCCATGATCTTATTGAATGGTGGAGCAGGCTTGACGGGCCAGATGACCTACTCCTGCTCCTATCTCTTATGTTCTTATATTCTCCCCGGGGCAATGTGAAGGTTCCATTTTTACATGCTCATAAGTCAATTTTGTCTGTAAGTTGGAAAACACATAAAAATAACTTGATATGGTATCAATACCTTCATGTATTGAAATAAATGGCATCGGAGATGTACAATACTGATAAGAAAGAACAGTTACTAAAATGTGGAGAGAGAGAGAGAGAGAAAAAAAAGAGTTCTTCCATTCATATGTTAGAAGTCTGAATTTAATAATCTTATGGGACCTCGATTATATGTCAAGATATCTGTAAATTGTGTGTTCATAACCCAGGGACAACCTGTGCACTGTTTCTAAACCACCAGCCAGCTATGTACTCTACCAGACACAGACTGCAGTAGGTCAGTCAAACATTGCTTTCCTTCAATTAATTGCTAACTGATAAGTGGAAGCCTCCTAAGGATACTTTACTGAGAGCTACAAATCAAAGCTAAGAGGGTGTAACTTTATATGTAAATTAGCTAAATTTAACTACAAAGTTTAACATAAAACAGGTTCACCCTCTTACTCATTAAAGGCCACTCTGAGGACAGGAATACTCAATTATTACCCACACTGATAGGGTACAGTTGGACAGGTATACATTGGCGGGGTCTCTGAATCATGAAGGTGGAGTGATACCAGGTGTGTTGTACTGCTGAGCATGTGTCCTGGAACACCCAGATTAGACAGAAAGCAAAGGTGTGTGTGTGCACAGGAGCTGTGAAGAGATTTGATATTTTTTTCAGTTCTCAGACACCAGGAGACTTTTGAAATATCTTTATTGTTATTGCATAGTACAATTTGTCATGCACCAATACAGTGAAAATGAGTTTGCAACTCTCATACTCAATGCTATAAAACAACAAATAAAATAAATAAACAATAAATAAAATCAAGCAACCAGCCAGTACAAGCAATGTGCAGCAGTACAAAAGCGCAACTCAGATGCAGGACAGCCATAAGACCAGTATTAAAAGTAGCAATATAACAAATTTATGGATGATGCTTAATTGATTGGTTCAGAGCGATTATCGCTCTGGGGAAAAAGCTGTTTTTCAGTCTGGAGGTGCGGGCATAGAAAATCTTATAATGTCTGCCAGATGGAAGAAGTTCAAACAGATGATTGCATGGGGGTGTATTGTCCTTACAGATGCTTGTAGCTTTCCTTAGGCAGCGAGAGCTGTAGGTGTCCTCCAGGGCTGGGAGCTGTGTCCCAATGATCTTCTGTATGCTAGAGATGACCCGCTGAAGTGCTTTCCTATCAGCTGCTGTACAACTGAGATACCACACAGAGATGCAGTATGTTAAGATGCTCTCGACTTGACTTTATACTTTATTGTCGCCAAATAATTGATACTAGAGTGTACAATCATCACAGCGATATTTGATTCTGCTCTTCATGCTCCCTGGAGTACAAATCGATAGTAAATATTAAAAATTTAAATTATAAATCATAAATAGAAAATAGAAAAGGGAAAGTAAGGTAGTGCAAAAAAACCGAGAGGCAGGTCCAGATATTTGGAGGGTACGTCCCAGATCCGGGTCAGGATCCGTTCAGCAGTCTTATCACAGTTGGAAAGAAGCTGTTCCCAAATCTGGTCGTATGAGTTTTCAAGCTCCTGAGCCTTCTCCCGGAGGGAAGAGGGACGAAAAGCTGGCTGGGTGCGTCGTGTCCTTAATTTTCCTGGCAGCACTGCTCCGACAGCGTGTGGTGTAAAGTGAGTCCAAGGATGGAAGATTGGTTTGTGTGATGTGCTAGGCTGTGTTCACGATCTTCTGCAGCTTTTTGTGGTCTTGGACAGGATCTGTTCAGGTAGACCAGCTTTCTTCAGTGTCCTGAGGAAAAATAAATGTTGCTGTGCTTTCTTAACTATCGTAGTGGTGTTAGTGGACCATGTAAGGTCTTCTGAGTTATGTATTCCCAGAAACCTGAAACTGGACACTCTCTCCATTCTGTCTCTGTTAATGTAGACTGGAGCGTACTCGTCATCCCATGACTTTCCAAAATTGATAATTAGCTCCTTAGTCTTTGCTGTATTAAGAGACATTAAGATTGAAGTAAATGATTACTAAGGATGAAAAAAAATATTAACATAGCATAAATTGTAAATTTGCAGACAGTATGAAGATAGGTGGAGGTTCATGTGTTATTGCAGAAGCAAGGAGTCTGCCAGAAGGACTTAGATAGATTAGGAGAATGGACAAGGAAGTGACAGGTGGTCAGGAAGTTTATGGTCATGCACTTTAGTAGAAGGAATAAAAGCATAGAGAAAATTCAAAAATCAGACTTGGGAGTCCTTATGCAAGATTGAATTAACTTGCAGGTTGAGTCGGTGGTAAGGAAGGCAAAAGCAATGTTAGCATTCATTTTGAGAGGACTAGAATATAAGAGCAAGGATGTGATGCTAAGGCTTTATAAGGCACTGGTCAGACCACACTTGGGATATTGTGAGCAGATGTGGAGACAATGTTTCCTGTAGTGGGGGTGGGGGGGGTGGATATGTGAACAGAGGGCATGGCCGCAGAATAGAGGGACGTCCATTTAGACCAGAGGTGAGGAGGTATTTCTTTAGCCAGAGGGTAGTGAATCTGTGGAATTAATTGCTACAGACAAATGAGGTAGCCAAGTCATTGGGTATATTTAAAGCAGAGGTTGACAGGTTCTTTAATTAGCCAGTGAGTGAAAGTTTATGGGGAGAAGGCAGGAGAATGAGATTGAGAGGGATAATAAATCAGCCATGATGGATGACGGAGCTGACTCAATGGGCCGAATGGCCTAATTCTTCTCTTAAAGTGGTCTTAAAATCATGTAATACTAATAAAACATTTAAGCAAAGTAAAACATTTTATGTAGTCAATTAGAACATAGAGCAGAATGGCACAGTACGGACTCCTTGTTCCAAGATGTTCTGCTGACCTATTCTGCGATCTGTCTAACCATTCCCTCCTAATTCTCCATCTTTCTTTCATCCACGTGCCTGTCTAAGTGTATCTTAAATGTCCTTTAAGTATCAGCCTCATCCACCATCCCTGGCAGTATGTTCCAGGCATGCTAACGTAAATCTGTCTTAAAAAAAAACCTTTAACATCTATCTCTCCTGAACTTCCTCCATTCACTTTAAAAACACAGCATCTGGTAATAGCTGTGGCAGTCCTGAGAAAGTTACTTGCCCATTTGGCAGGCAGGAAATTCTTACTGGAATGAGTGGGGCTGTCTGAGAGTTCGAATGAAGGTTACTGACCTCAACCATTGATTCTGCTTCTCTCCCCACATATGCTGCTCTCTCTTTTGATGTCTGATCTGGCATAAATTGGGATGGTGTTTGCCATGTGTAAGTTCAGCTCATCTAAGGTGCACTGGTAGTCTGATACCAGCTCTGTCATGAGTACAACCCTCCCTACCATCAAGGAATATTTCGAGAGATGGAGCCTCAGGAAGGCAGCACCCATCACTAAAGACCCTCACTATCCAGGATATGCCCTCTTCTCATTACTACCAGCTAGGAGGAAGTCAAGAGCCTGAGGACCCTCACACAATGATTTAGAAACATTATTCTCCTCCACCATCAGATTTCTGAACATAATTATTCCTCTTCTGCACATTTTATCTATTTTGTAACCTACAATGACCCTTCTGTCGTGCGCGGTACAGCTGCCACAAAACAACAAGTTTTGTGGTCTATGTCAGTGATAATAAACCTGATTCCGATTCTCATTTCATGACAGAGCACCTGTTGCTCAGAAAGAGGAATCAGAAGGCCAGTATTAATTAATCCCCAAATGGTCATTCCAGGATGGTCTAGTGGTCAGCACCCTCAAGACAATGCAACCTCAGTTACCGTGCAAAAGCTCTAAAAGAGTCATAGTCTGGGGAATGATTTCCATCTGATGTGGTAGGAGGGAGGGCCTCACGAGGGAGTGACAAGGTTGACTTGTGCCCAGTTAATTTCCTCTTTTAGAAGGACTGACGCAGAAATGGTCACTAATGTTCTCTCTGCTCCATGTTGGAAAAACCTACACAGTGAGATCTAATTTAAGTAATCCCAACTCTTGGAGAGAGCAATTGAATCCCACTCCTTCACTTCCTCCCAGCTGCAAATTCTGCCTTTTGATAGATTTCACCAGTTTTCTTTGCAATATTGTTTTACCATTGTGTGAATAATAACCAGCTTTCTCTCAAGTGAACTTCAAAGTGGAGACAAGAATAGAGTCATTTTAACAGGGAGAATGGTGAGAGACGTTATGAATTAAATGAATTTTAAGAGAATGCAGTGTGAGAGATAGGAGAGTCTGTGCATAAATCTTTAAATTTATTTATTTAGAGATACAGTGTGGAACAGCCCCTTCCAGTCCAACAAGCCACCGATTTAACCCCAGCCTAATCACAGGACAATTACAGTGGCATATTAACCTACAAACCAATATGTCTTCGGGAAGTGGGGGGAATCTGGAGCACCTGCAGGAAACCCACGATGTACAAACTCCTTACGTGCGACATCGGGATTAAACTCAGAACTCAGCACTCCGATGCCCTGAGCAGTAATAGTGTCACACTAACCATTACACTACCGTGGTGTGCCAAATTCAATGATTCAAGTATTTTTATACATGATCAAGGATGGGAGGAGGGGTGCTGCATATCATATCAAATCTACACTAGTTTACTGAGCAATTCCATTTCCGTCCCAAGTAACTTACCTGTAGCCGAGTGTCCCCACATCCACAACATCTGCTCCCTGATTCCATCTCACCTGCTCACAGGGAGCAATCTACAATGGCCAATTAACCTACCAACTTCCACGTCTTTGGAGCATCACGTGAGAGTGTGAAAAGTGCACACGGACAGCACCCGAGATCAGGACTGAACTGGCATCACTGGCATTGTGAAGCAACGCTCCTACTACCTGTGCTGCAATTAATAAACCTGTCTAAAAGTCCTGAGGTGTCTTTGGTTTTATAAAAAGCGACAGAGGATGTAAAAACATGGAGGACTTGCTAGACCTTGAAAAATATGAATGGTTGGCTGCCAGCTTAAGTATTGTGTCTAATTTTGGCTCTGCTTGTGGAAAGGAGGTCAATGTCTGTGAGAGGATGCTGAGGAAATTCAATAGAATTTGACCAGGAGCTTTACTTCTGTGGAAGCAGCAGAGGCATGTTCAAGCAACACACATCAAAGTTGCTGGTGAACACAGCAGGCCAGGCAGCATCTCTAGAAGAGGTACAGTCGACGTTTCAGGCCGAGACCCTTCGTCAGGACTCATGTTTACTCTGGGAATCTGAAATGACAGCAAATACCTAGTAAGGAAGGGAAACAGAGCTGACGTTTCTGCTTGATAGGACAAATTAGAACTCATAAAAAAGCAAAGAGACATAAAAGGTAGGGAGGGGAAAGGGGCAAGGGAGAGGATGAAAAGGAAAGGATGCTTGCCTGTAAGAAAAGAGAACTTGTAACACAGTAGAACAGGAATAGACCAGGTGGCCTCATGAGACCATTCAATTACATTTTAGCTTCCGATGTACAATTTTAGAAATGCGGAAAAATCCAATGAAACAATGAACTATTGGACCAGGTTGCCAGGTTAATTGGCCAGTATAAATTGCCCCGAGTGAGAGGCAAAACCTGAGGGATGTCGATAAGAATGCACAGGGAATATGTTACAGGGAAAGTTATTCAGGAATGGGACTGTTCTGAAAGCCAGCGTAAACGCTATGGGACAAAATTGCCTCCTTCTATGTGGTACATAAAAACACTAATGTTTGGAGAATTAATTGGAGTTCATGCAGAATTTGGGTAAATCTGCAGTTGATTGTTAGTGATGACCGATTGGCCCAAAGGGCCTGTTTCTATGTTCTATTACTCTGCTTCTCTAGTGAAATGTAGCTAATTGTGGAAAGAATGCCCCCTGCTGTTTTGTCAGAAGCTGCTGGCCGGAGTGCTGGCATCGCTACAGCAGGTGAAAGTACCTGAGGCTGCTGAACTTGGGGGATATGGACTACAAACCATTGGCTCAGGATAGCACAGGGGTTCCTCACAGACATGACCTAATTGTACTGAGGTAGAGGGAAAAATTATGTTTTGCATTTTGTCCATGTCTTTCATTTCATTGAGATGGTACAAGGGAAAAAACAACAGAACGCAGAATAAAGTGTTGCAAGGAAAGTGCAGTGCAGGCATGCAGTGAGGTGCAAGGCTGTAACAAGGTAGATTTTAAGTTCAAGAGTGCATTTTATTGCAGGAGGAGCAGTTCATTAGTCTTACAACAGCAGGTTAGAAGCTGCAATTGAACATGATGATGCATTACTCCTGACATTTCCATCTTCTGCCTGCTGTTGGGAGGAGAGAGAAGAGAGAATGTCCAGGATGGAAAGGGTCTTTGGTTATGTTGACAGTGTTTACTGGGGCAGCAGAAAGTGTCAACAGAGATCATGGAGGGGAAGCTGGTTTCCATGATGTTCTCAGCTAAGTTCACAACTCTCTTGGTGATGACCACTTTTCTTGCCTTCATGGGCAGAGCAGTTGCCATACCAAGTCGCGATAGGATGCTTTAGAGTCAGAGAAAAGTACAGCACAGAAACAGGCCCTTTGGCCCATCATTTAAATGCCAACCATTTAAACTGCCTACTCCCACCAACCTGCACTGGGATCATCACCCTCCTTATCCCTACCATCCATGTGCCTATCCAAACTATGCTTAAACATTGAAATTGAGCTTGCATGCACCACTTGCTCTGGCAGCTCATTCTACACTCTCACAATCCTCTGAGTGAAGAAGTTTCCCCTCATGTTCCCCTTAAACTTCTTACCTTTCACCCTTAACCCATGACCTCTGGTTGTAGTCCCAACCAACCTCAATGGAAAAAGCCTGCTTGCATTTATCCTAGCTATACCCCACATAATTTTGTATACCTCCATCCAATCTCCTCTCGATCTTATCTTCTATGTTCCAAGGAATAACATCCTAACCTATTCAATCGTTGCTTATAACTCAAGTCTTCCAGACCCGGCAACATCCTTGTAAAATTTCTGTGTACTCTTTCAACCTTAGTTACATTTTCTTGTAGGTAGGTGACCAAAACGTCACACAATACTCCAAATTACACCTCACCAATGTCTTATCCGGTCCACCAGAATACCTTCCAATAACTTTCCCACTACTGATGTCAGGCTCACCGGCCTATTAACTCCCTGGTTTACTTTTAGAGCCTTTCTTGAACAGTGGAACAGCATTGGCTGTGGTGCACAATTAAAAATTATTGAAGGCCAATTTTCTTTGCTATGTCATCTACGTGGTTGTACCTACTCTCTACCCATCTCCAGTCTTGGAGCTCCAACATCAGGTTTCAACTGTAGCTTGTGGCTCTGTAGAGCCAGTTGGCCCCACTCGAGGGTACATTCCCAAAAGTGAATGAGGAGGGGTAGCAGAAGACACCCAGCCCAATGCAAGCTGCGGGGATGTGCGGTGTGCTGGTGGGCAGCACTAAGTGCCTGTGCTGAACGCATTCATGACTTGCCACCACCTTTGCATGCCTTGGGCATCAGTTTAGAACAAAAGCACCTCTCAAAACCTCTGCTACACAAATGACTTCTACATTAATTAAGTTAAAATTTTTTGAACGTATTTTGTTTTTATGTTTCAGTGGTATTTTCTTATCCTGTAAGTGGTTTACTTTTTGATGTTTATCTTTCATTGTCATTCTTGCCGCGCAACTTCCATTAATAGCGCTTTCATTTGTATGAAGCGTTTTCACGGTGAAACAGCTAATATACTTCACACAATAAATTATGTTTGAAATGCAAAGCTTGTTCTTTTGAAAGAGGACAAAAATGGATTCAGCTTTAAAGTACGATTTTATGACTTCCACTGTGCCAGAGGTAATTACAGCACTAACACTTTCTTCCTTCATGTAATTCAGGCCTTACTTCCAATCAGTACAGCATCAGATAAGATAACAAAAAATGGGCCTCAATCATAGATCCTATCTCTGAAGATTTTTGCTTAAGGTAGAATTATATCAAGGAAACTTGGATTTTCTGAATGCCTTGAGGTTTCCAATTAATTTCAGTGGGTGTCCTGCCTTAGGTAACCTTAAATACGTGCTGCCTCGATATTCATTAGCAAAGATGCTGGCACTAGATGTGTTGGGTGGGAGAAGCTGTGGTGGATGTGGGAGGTTAATCATGAGTCCAAGCCTGGAAATATCGTGGGTTTGCAAGCAGAAGATGAGACCTGAGGGAGAAGCTAGATTGGGGGTTGTGCTGAGTGCTAGGCGGAGGGTTTATGAGGTGGATGAACCCTTCCTACTGTCCATGAACCACAGTCACTGCTGTAAAGACCATTCTTCCTGGGCTTGGCACCTTTGACTGCTTTCATTTGTTGGATTTGATGCTAGCACTCCTATCTCTCTGGATTAGCATTACCAACAGTGACTTCATAACCAGTTCCTAAGGTCTGGGAATCCAAATAGAATCTGTACTGAGCAAACTCAACACCCAAAACAAACCACATGATTACGGGAAGAACATGCAAACTCCACCACTGACAGCATCAGATTTCAGAGCTGAAAGTTGAAAGTTGAGTTCATTGTCATATACACAAGTGCATGTATGCACAGGTGCAACAAAAAAAATCTTGCAGCTGCATCAAAGGCACATAGAATCAGATAAACAGCATTCACAAAAAAAATCAAATTAAACATAAATTACACAAAATTATTACAAGAAAGAATACAATTACAACAAAAGAAACTAGTTTTATTGTAGTACAAAGTGGTCACACTGTTGCTGTACTGAGCAAGGTGGTTCAAGAACTGAATGAGGGGAAGTAGCTCTTCTTAAACCCGGTGCTTGGGACTTTAGAATTTGGTACCTCTTTTAGAGAATGAGCATCTTGTTGTGAAGTAACAGCTCTGTTATCTGTGGCATTATCCATTGTGGAGGTGGGCAAGATTGTTGATTAGGGCTGCTCCTGTTGGTCCCAGTCACTGGAGAAGTATAGTTTGTGGGGAACAGTTTCCTCTCAGGTGAGTTGGTTCTAAATGGTGTGTGGCACCAGTATAGTTGTGAGATCACAAACAACAGGAATTCTGCAGATGCTGGAAATTCAAGCAACACACATCAAAGTTGCTGGTGAACACAGCAGGCCAGGCAGCATCTCTAGGAAGAGGTGCAGTCGACGTTTCAGGCCGAGACCCTTCGTCAGGACTAACTGAAGGAAGAGTGAGTAAGAGATTTGAAAGTAGTTAGTCCTGACAAAGGGTCTCGGCCTGAAACGTCGACTGCACCTCTTCCTAGAGATGCTGCCTGGCCTGTTGCGTTCACCAGCAACTTTGATGTGTGTTAGTTGTGAGATCAGGTTGGATGGGACAATATTCACAAAGTTAGGAAATCTGGTGATGGTCATGAGAGAAAGAACAGTCAGGGCTGTTAAGGATGGGCACTACATGTTGCCTTTGCCATGCTCTCCACATTATCTGAACTAATTTTAAAAAGTAGTTCATTATTTCTTATTATTTTTCTAACCTCAAAACTGCAAAATATGTTGCATCAAAACCAGTGCTGACTTTGTTCCTTCTCACACAGTTAAACTAGTTCTGGATAGCTGACTGTACAAGGACGTTTCACTTAAAATAAGGCTATAAACCTCATGCTGTTAGCAAGTGTAGCCTTACCCTGTCATGTGGATTTGGTACAGAAAGTGTGTGTGGGGGATGCAGGGGGTGGTGGAGTTGGTGGTGTTGGCAAGATGATCAGCCTTGTATCTGTTCCTATGACTCAATGTGTAATTGCTTAGGGAGGCAAGGAGTTGGGGGTGATTAGTGTTCTGAGTGAAAACAGTTGATGGGACATGACTAACAGATAATGTTTAAAAGTTTAATATAACCAGTCTGGGAAAGCATTTGCAGAATTGTGTGAAGCTGAGGAGCTGAGTTTAGGAATTTGCGCAATGAAATATACAACACTTGATCTTAAGCTACTTGACAAATCCAGTTTCACTGCCACTTTGCGATGCCTTCTCGAGTTATACATCACAAACCTGAGCAGTTTGTAGGACAAGAGATTCCCTCCTAGAACTGCAGAGATTAGTGAGGTTATCCAGTTGCTTTCCTTTGTGAGGTGCCCAGGTCTTCATTGTGTTGCTCTGTTTGTGTCCTCCCACCGCGCCCCCCCCCCGCCACAGTCTTCTCTTCTTAGCTTGAGGCTGCTGGACCCACACTTCCCCTTATCTTCTTCCCCTAGCTTCCTGTAGGCAAGAAGATAAACAATTGACAACAAACTTGACTTTGCCTTTCACTTTATTCCTGGTGCCCCTATTGGTAAATGTCAGAGTCACTGTATGTGCGTAGGAAATGAGACAACAGTGCTCCAGGAAGGATCAGTTACATAGGTAGATTACAGTGGAGATGAAGAAGAGAAACTGACCTTTGGTTCAACTGCTTGGTGTTGGTGTTTGTGCCTCACACAAGCCTCTTCGCAATCCTTCACAGAAAACTCATTTAACATAGACTTCCAGATCTTTCTTCCTCAATAGCTTCCCCCAAAATGTCACTCACATCATCAGAGACTTACAGCGCTGCATTCCGACCACTAGCATGGTAAGCACATGTCTCTCCAATCCTCCACACCTACTTCCCTTCGACCTCTTAGTTCTTGAACCAAATGGCAAAATCTGAATCATTTCAGTTTAGCGTCACCTGTGCTTGTGAATGAGGCAGTAACCTTGACATTGACTTGCCACTGCCTCCTGCAGTCCCTGACCACTGGAGTTATAAGCCCATGGGGACTTCAGAAGGCAGTGGTAGGTTCAAGTCTAGTTTATTATCACTGTCACAAGTACTTCGATACCCAGATGCAATGAAAAGCTGACTTGCAGCTACATCATAGGCACTCTGCCCCAGGAAAACAGCATTCACAAGAAAAATTTTGTTCTCCTTTACATTTGCTTACTAGAAATGACATAAAACAATCTAGAATTTTGTAAATAAAGTTCGTTCATTTTAGTGCAAAGTGCCAAAGTATTGCAAAATTGTAGAAATCAGTTTGTGCTGGTTGGTTCAAGAACTAAATGGTTGAAGGGAAATAGTCGTTTTTGACCTGGTGGTATGGGACTTCTGGCTTCTGTACCTTCTGTCTGATTGGAGCTGCAAGAAAATGGGACGGCCCAGATGGAGGAGACTTTTGATGAAGAGTGGTGAAATCTCCTCCATTTGCACTCCTGATGAGCAGCATAAAAATAATTTAATTGGAGGAAATTAAAAGGACCAAGGCCATTATCACAAAATACCTATCTTGTCAGTGCCAAGGGTAAGATTTAGATGCTTAGGATTTACACAGGATGACTCCTGCGACTCCTTGATTTTCAAGCTGAGAGGGGTGTGGTGATGGTAGGGTCCCAGCGAGGATTAAAGCGGGGGGGGGGCAGAGTAGGGTGTATTACCATCAGGCAGGATGGGAAACAGCTTCTTCCCACAGAACATAAGATTGCTGAACTCTCTGCCACCGCATATGAATCTCATTTCACAGTCTCATCACATACGAAGCTCCAGTAACATTAGACTGTTCACTTTCTAGCTTGTATCGTGTATGCACCTTATTATTGGAAATGACTTGGAAAATGTGTAGCTTGGGTGGTTGATGGTTGGGCTGATTTGTTCTCCAATCTTGGCAATCCACTTGCAAACATTTTGTTACCATACATGGAAACATCATCAGTGCACTGTTCATTAGAGGTGTGTCCTCTGAGTGTGTGCCCACTGAATGACGACATACCACAAGTGAACAGTGCACTGATGATGTCTCCTCACATGTTGACAAAACGTTTGCAAATGGATTGCCAAGATCAGAGATGAACTCAACTCAACCTTACTATTTGTTAATTTATTTGTGGTAATATTACTTTATGTGTGCGTTATGTGCACAGTTGTGCACCCTGGTCTGGAGGAATGTTGTTTCCTTTGGCAGTTTACATGAGTACAATTGAATGTCAATAAACTGAACTTGAACTTGTTGGAAGGAACACAAGTAATTTTCATTCAAGTATTTGTCTTTGATCAGTCATCTAGTGAATGGAAGAGCAGGTTTGAAACTGAAACAGTAAGAAGGCCTCCAGTCAATCTTGGGTTTAACCTATGGGCAGTGTTCTGGGCTTTGCATACAACATCCAAGCAAAATCATTTTGCTTTTTAATGAATCTTAAAATATTAGAAGCAACATTCTTATCTTAACTTTAACCATCAGATAATGAAAAAGGTGCTTGTTGCCATGGTAATTCGGAATGGTAATTGGTATCCACAGAGGCGTTCATTGTGTATAATATTAAACATGACACACACTGTGTGAAAGCAAAATGTCTGTGGGTTCAAAGTACTAGCAGGCTTTTATCTGAACAGGGATTTGGGAGAATTAGAGCAGAGTGCTAGTGTTGATCAAACAAGCCTCCTCCATGCCCCTAACCCTTCCATAGAGTGGTTCAGTTTGTTTCCCTCAGGAAGAATACAGTACTCAGGGGACATTGAATATGTTGGCGTAATTTAAGATTGCTTGGCTTGAAACTTTCAGATGACGTCTTAGGCACTGTGTCAGGAGGAGGGCAAAAGATCCAAAGACAACACTTCAAACAAGTTCGGCAGAGATTCTTCCAACATCATTAACTGATGGTTATCACTAAGTGAGGATTCTCAAACAGGTCACAAGGCCGCGTCTGGAAGAGCTGAGCACACTTTGGTTACCGTATGATTCAACTATGCTTACATCTCAAAATTACTTTATTGGCTGCAGAGTACTTTGCTATATTCTCTTGTGTATAATGCTACATGTTATATTACAGAAGCTGGTGTAAGTAGCAAGATTTGATGTTAGTTGATCTGAAAAGGAGTCGTTCCATATATTGGGGATATTAAATATAGTCAGTGTTCAAAGTACATTTATTACAAAGTATGTGTAAATTATACAACCTTGAGATTCCTCCACTAAAAGAAGAAGGAGTCTGAGAGTCTGAGTGGGAGTGCCGAAAAAGAGATTTTTGAAATTTTCGTTATTTTTTTTTCTCCAACGGCTTTCTGAGAGGCGGGACTGCGCAGGCGTGTGACGTCGGGCAGTGCAGCGCGGCAGATTTAAAAGGGCAGACATCCTGCTTCGGATTTGATTCGAAGAAGGAGTCTGAGAGTCTGAGTGGGAGTGCCGAAAAAGAGATTTTTGAAATTTTCGTTATTTTTTTTTCTCCAACGGCTTTCTGAGAGGCGGGACTGCGCAGGCGTGTGACGTCGGGCAGTGCAGCGCGGCAGATTTAAAAGGGCAGACATCCTGCTTCGGATTTGATTCGAAGAAGGAGTCTGAGAGTCTGAGTGGGAGTGCCGAAAAAGAGATTTTTGAAATTTTCGTTATTTTTTTTTCTCCAACGGCTTTCTGAGAGGCGGGACTGCGCAGGCGTGTGACGTCGGGCAGTGCAGCGCGGCAGATTTAAAAGGAACAGAGCCTCATAGAGCGGGCAGCGTAGTTTGCGGGCGGCGGAGTGAGCCGGGAGCAGAGTGAAGACTTAAGGGCTTCGGCTCACCGGGCTTAGGCGGAAGCGGGTGAGGCGAGGAAGGTTTGACATTCATTTTCTGTTGCTATTTGAGGAGAGGGGCATTATGACTGTGAGGGCAGTTTGCTGTTCTCGGTGTCGGATGTGGGAGGCCCTGGAGTCTCCAAGCCTCCCGGACGTCTACATCTGCGCCAAGTGCATCGAGATGCAGCTCCTAAGGGACCGCGTTACGGAACTGGAGCTGCAGCTCGATGACCTTCGTCTGGTCAGGGAGAGTGAGGAGGTGATAGAGAGGAGTGGAAGGCAGGTGGTCACGCCGGGGCCACGGGAGGCAGACAAGTGGGTCACGGTTAGGAGGGGGAAGGGGAAAAGGAAGGTGATGGGGAGTACCCCGGCGGCTGTGCCCCTTAACAACAGGTACTCCTGTTTGAGTACTGTTGGGGGGGACAGCTTACCCGGGGGAAGCGACAGTGGCCCTGCCTCCGGTACAGAGTCTGGCCCTGTAGCTCAGAAGGGTAGGGCAAGGAAGAGGAGGGCAGTTGTGATAGGGGACTCGATAGTAAGGGGGTCAGATAGGCGATTCTGTGGACGCAGTCCAGAGACTCGGATGGTAGTTTGCCTCCCTGGTGCCAGGGTCCGGGATATTTCTGATCGTGTCCAAGATATCCTGAAGTGGGAGGGTGAAGAGCCAGAGGTCCTGGTACATATAGGTACCAATGACATAGGTAGGAAAAGGGATGAGGTCCTGAAAGAAGAATATAGGGAGCTAGGAAGGGAGTTGAGAAAAAGGACCGCAAAGGTAGTAATCTCGGGATTACTGCCTGTGCCACGCGACAGTGAGAGTAGGAATGCGATGAGGTGGAGGATAAATGCGTGGCTGAGGGATTGGAGCAGGGGGCAGGGATTCAAGTTTTTGGATCATTGGGACCTCTTTTGGCGCAGGTGTGACCTGTACAAAAAGGACGGGTTACACTTAAATCCTCGGGGGACCAATATCCTGGCAGGGAGATTAGCGGGGGCTACTGAGGTGACTTTAAACTAGAATGGTTGGGGGGTGGGAATCAAATTAAAGCGGCTAGGTGTGAGGAGGTTAGTTCACAACAGAGGGATGGGAACCAGTGCAGAGAGACAGAGGGGTGTAAAGTGAGCGTAGAAGCAAAAAGTACAAAGGGGAAAAGTAAAAGTGGCAGGCCGACAAATCCAGGGCAAGCATTAAAAAGGGCTAAGAGAGTTGTAAAAGAGTGCCTGAAGGCTTTATGTGTCAATGCAAGGAGCATTCGTAATAAGGTGGATGAATTGAAAGTGCAGATTGTTATTAATGATTATGATATAGTTGGGATCACAGAGACATGGCTCCAGGGTGACCAGGGATGGGAGCTCAACGTTCAGGGATATTCAATATTCAGGAGGGATAGACACGAAGGAAGGGGAGGTGGGGTGGCGTTGCTGGTTAAAAAAGAGATTAACGCAATAGAAAGGAAGGACATAAGCCGGGAAGATGTGGAATCGATATGGGTAGAGCTGCGTAACACTAAGGGGCAGAAGACGCTGGTGGGAGTTGTGTACAGGCCACCTAACAGTAGTAGTGAGGTCGGAGATGGTATTAAACAGGAAATTAGAAATGTGTGCAATAAAGGAACAGCAGTTATAATGGGTGACTTCAATCTACATGTAGACTGGGTGAACCAAATTGGTAAAGGTGCTGAGGAAGAGGATTTCTTGGAATGTATGCGGGATGGTTTTTTGAACCAACATGTCGAGGAACCGACTAGAGAGCAGGCTATTCTGGACTGGGTTTTGAGCAATGAGGAAGGGTTAATTAGCGATCTTGTCGTGAGAGGCCCCTTGGGTAAGAGTGACCATAATATGGTGGAATTCTTCATTAACATGGAGAGTGACGTAGTTAATTCAGAAACAAAGGTTCTGAACTTAAAGAGGGGTAACTTTGAAGGTATGAGACATGAATTAGCTAAGATAGACTGGCAAATGACACTTCAAGGATTGACGGTGGATATGCAATGGCAGGCATTTAAAGGTTGCATGGATGAACTACAACAATTGTTCATCCCAGTTTGGCAGAAGAATAAATCAAGGAAGGTAGTGCACCCGTGGCTGACAAGAGAAATTAGGGATAGTATCAATTCCAAAGAAGTAGCATACAAATTAGCCAGAGAAAGTGGCTCACCTGAGGACTGGGAGAAATTCAGAGTTCAGCAGAGGAGGACAAAGGGCTTAATTAGGAAGGGGAAAAAAGATTATGAGAGAAAACTGGCAGAGAACATAAAAACGGACTGTAAAAGCTTTTATAGATATGTAAAAAGGAAAAGACTGATAAAGACAAATGTAGGTCCCCTGCAAACAGAAACAGGTGAATTGATTATGGGGAGCAAGGACATGGCAGACCAATTGAATAATTACTTTGGTTCTGTCTTCACTAAGGAGGACATAAATAATCTTCCAGAAATAGTAAGGGACAGAGGGTCCAGTGAGATGGAGGAACTGAGCGAAATACATGTTAGTAGGGAAGTGGTGTTAGGTAAATTGAAGGGATTGAAGGCAGATAAATCCCCAGGGCCAGATGGTCTGCATCCCAGAGTGCTTAAGGAAGTGGCCCAAGAAATAGTGGATGCATTAGTGATAATTTTTCAAAACTCGTTAGATTCTGGACTAGTTCCTGAGGATTGGAGGGTGGCTAATGTAACCCCACTTTTTAAAAAAGGAGGGAGAGAGAAACCGGGGAATTATAGGCCGGTTAGCCTAACGTCGGTGGTGGGGAAACTGCTGGAGTCAGTTATCAAGGATGTGATAACAGCACATTTGGAAAGCGGTGAAATGATCGGACAAAGTCAGCATGGATTTGTGAAAGGAAAATCATGTCTGACGAATCTCATAGAATTTTTTGAGGATGTAACTAGTAGAGTGGATAGGGGAGAACCAGTGGATGTGGTATATTTGGATTTTCAAAAGGCTTTTGACAAGGTCCCACATAGGAGATTAGTGTGCAAACTTAAAGCACACGGTATTGGGGGTAAGGTATTGGTGTGGGTGGAGAATTGGTTAGCAGACAGGAAGCAAAGAGTGGGAATAAACGGGACCTTTTCAGAATGGCAGGCGGTGACTAGTGGGGTACCGCAAGGCTCAGTGCTGGGACCCCAGTTGTTTACAATATATATTAATGACTTGGATGAGGGAATTAAATGCAGCATCTCCAAGTTTGCGGATGACACGAAGCTGGGTGGCAGTGTTAGCAGTGAGGAGGATGCTAAGAGGATGCAGGGTGACTTGGATAGGTTGGGTGAGTGGGCAAACTCATGGCAGATGCAATTTAATGTGGATAAATGTGAAGTTATCCACTTTGGTGGCAAAAATAGGAAAACAGATTATTATCTGAATGGTGGCCGATTAGGAAAAGGGGAGGTGCAACGAGACCTGGGTGTCATTATACACCAGTCATTGAAAGTGGGCATGCAGGTACAGCAGGCGGTGAAAAAGGCGAACGGTATGCTGGCATTTATAGCGAGAGGATTCGAGTACAGGAGCAGGGAGGTACTACTGCAGTTGTACAAGGCCTTGGTGAGACCACACCTGGAGTATTGTGTGCAGTTTTGGTCCCCTAATCTGAGGAAAGACATCTTTGCCATAGAGGGAGTACAAAGAAGGTTCACCAGATTGATTCCTGGGATGGCAGGTCTTTCATATGAAGAAAGACTGGATGAACTGGGCTTGTACTCGTTGGAATTTAGAAGATTGAGGGGGGATCTGATTGAAACGTATAAGATCCTAAAGGGATTGGACAGGCTAGATGCAGGAAGATTGTTCCCGATGTTGGGGAGGTCTAGAACGAGGGGTCACAGTTTGAGGATAGAGGGGAAGCCTTTTAGGACCGAGGTTAGGAAAAACTTCTTCACACAGAGAGTGGTGAATCTGTGGAATTCTCTGCCACAGCAAACTGTTGAGGCCAGTTCATTAGCTATGTTTAAAAGGAAGTTAGATATGGCCCTTGTGGCTACAGGGGTCAGGGGGTATGGAGGGAAGGCTGGGTTCTGAGTTGGATGATCAGCCATGATCATAATAAATGGCGGTGCAGGCTCGAAGGGCCGAATGGCCTACTCCTGCACCTATTTTCTATGTTTCTATGTTTCTAAACAGGCAGCCACAAAACAAGAAACCTGTAAGAACCCAGGAATAGAGTGAGGTGGAGAATAAATACGTGGCTGAGGGATTGGAGCAGGGGGCAGGGATTCAGATTTCTGGATCACTGGGACCTCTTTTGGGGTAGGTGTGACCTGTACAAAAAGGACGGATTGCACTTGAATCCCGGGGGGACCAATATCCTGGTGGGGAGGTTTGCTAAGGCTACTGGGGAGAGTTCAAACTAAGATTGCTGGGGGGTGGGAACCAAACTGAAGAGACAGAGGAAGAGGCAGTTAGCTCACAAATAGAGAAAGCTTGGAGACAGTGCAAGAGGGAGAATAGGCAGGTTATAGAGAAGGGACACACTCAGACTGATGATTTGAGATGTGTCTATGTTAATGCAAGGAGTATTATGAACAAAGCAGATGAGCTTAAAGCGTGGATCAGTACTAGGAGCTATGATGTTGTGGCCATTACAGAGACTTGGATGGCTCAGGGACAGGAATGGTTACTTCGAGTGTCAGGCTTTAGATGTTTCAGAAAGGACAGGGAGGGAAGCAAAAGAGGTGGGGGCGTGGCACTGTTGATCAGAGATAGTGTCAAGGCTGCAGAAAAGGAGGAAGACATGAAGGGATTGTCTACGGAGTCTCTGTGGGTGGAAATTCGGAACAAGAAGGGGTCAATAACTCTACTGGGTGCTTTTTATAGACAACAGGGACATCGAGGAGCAGATAGGGAGACAGATTCTGGAAAGGAATAATAATAGCAGGGTTGTCGTGGTGGGAGATTTAAATTTCCCAAATATCAATTGGCATGTCCCTAGAGCAAGGGGTTTAGATGTGGTGGAGTTTGTTAAGTGTGTTCAGGAAGGTTTCTTGACACAATGTGTACTTAAGCCTACAAGAGGAGAGGCTGTACTTGATCTGGTATTGGGAAATGTACCTAATCAGGTGTCAGATCTCTCAGTGGAGAAGCATTTTGGAGATAGTGATCACAATTCTTTCTCCTTTACAATAGCATTAGAGATGGATAGGAACAGACAAGTTAGGAAAGCATTTAATTGGAGTAAGGGGAAATATGAGGTTATCAGGCAAGAACTTGGAAGCATAAATTGGGAGCAGATGTTCTCAGGGAAATGTACGGAAGAAATGTGGCAAATGTTCAGGGGATATTTGCATGTGGAGGAATGGGTTAGTAAATTTGCTGATGACACAAAGGATGGAGGTGTTGTGATAGTGTGGAGGGCTGTCAGAGGTTACAGTAAGACATCAATAGGATGCAAAACTGAGCTGAGAAGAAGCAGATGGAGTTCAACCCAGATATGTGTGAGGTGGTTCATTTTGGTAGGTCAAATATGATGACAGAATATAGTATTAATGGTAAGATTCTTGGCAGTGTGGAGGATCAGAAGGATCTTGGGGTCTAAGTCCAGAGGACACTCAAAGCTGCTACAAAAGGTTGACTCTGTGGTTAAGAAGGCATACGGTGCATTAGCCTTCATCAATCGTGGGATTGAGTTTCGGAGCTGAGAGGTAATGTTGCAGCTATATAGGACCCTGGTCAGACCCCACTTGAAGTACTCCGCTCAGTTCTGGTCGCCTCACTATAGAAAGGATGTGGAAACTACTGAAATGGTGCAGAGGAGATTTACAAGGATGTTGCCTGGATTGGGGAGCATGCCTTATGAGAATGGGTTGAGTGAACTTGGCCTTTTTTCCTTGGGGTAACGGAGGATGAGAGGTGACCTGATAGAGGTGTATAAAATAATGAGAGGCATTGATCGTATGGAAAGTCAGAGTCTTTTCTCTAGGGCTGAAATGGCTAACATGAGAGGGCATAGTTTTAAGGTGCTTGGAAGTTGGTACAGAGGAGATGTCAGGGGTATGCTTTCTATGCAGAGAGTGGTGAGTGTGTGGAATGGGCTGCCGGCAATGGTGGTGGAGGCGGATACGATAGGGTCTTTTAAGAGACTCCTGGACAGGTACACGGAGCTTGGAAAAACAGAGGGCTATGGGTAACCCTAGATAATTTCTAAGGTAGGAACATGTTCGGAACAGCTTTGTGGGCTAAAGGGCCTGTGTTGTGCTGTAGGTTTTCTATGTTTCTATGTTTCTAATGGACAAAAGAGAGAATAAAAACAAATCAAATCAGATCGTACAAACAATAAAGCAAGCATCAGCATTCAGAATGAAATTGAGTCCATAAGTCCGAAGCCGGTCTGACTCTCGTCTCCAGGCACGACAGCTTGCCTCATCAGTCTATCTGGCCCAGTGTTTAATTTGTCCAAGCAGCAGGTTGTCCCCTGACCTTGTGCCCGAGCCCCAGCCCTGCCGCGCCAATACAGTCTGGGTCATTTCGGGCTCTTACTTGACTTTTCAATCCGTGACCAATGTCATCACCATACCAGTTTTGCATTCAAAGGATGTCGGCTTTGCAGGCAAAACTGTTTAATTGCCCTTCCTTAAGGGCCTTGGAAAGGTGGTGGTGAACTGCCTTCTCAAACCACTGCAGTCCTTGGGATGTGGGTATATCTACATCGTTGTTAGGGAGGAATTCCCAGGACTAAGAGCCAGCAAAGGTGAAAAAATGCTGATGACATATTTCCAAGTCAGCATGGTGTGTGGCTTGGAGGGCAATTTCCAGGTTCTTCTGTTGCTCCTGTCCTTCTAAGTGGTCGGTGGTGGGCTTGGAAGGTGCTGCAGTACGAAGTGCTGCTACTGTGCGTTGGCAGTTGTGGTGGGGTGCCCATCGAGTGGGCCGCTCTGGCCTGTATGATGAAATCGATCTCTCATTCCCTCTGTTAGACAATGACACCTTCCGAGTGCAAAAAAATCCAGCACCCAATTGTTCAGAAATCAGTAGTCTGGAATGTGAGCCGGGGGTCCAAAGTCAACTGGGGTGTGTGGGCAGAGCTAAAGTTCAAGGTCAGAGTCAGAGCTGCGAATGCTGGGATCAGGAACTGGAATTGGTTTATTATTGTCACATATATCGAGGTAGAATGAAAAACTTACCTTGCACACTGTACACACATCATTACATGGTGCTTTGAAGTAGAACAAGGCTAAACAATAATATTGCAGAATAGAGTGTAACTGTCATAGAGAAAGTGCAGTGTAGGCAAGCAGTAAGGTGCAAGATCAAAACATGGTAGATTGTGAGGTCAAGAGTCCATCTTATTGTTGAGTGGGGGAGAAGCTGTCCTTGAGCCTAGAGGTACATGCTTCCCTGATGGGAGAGGGGAGAAGCAAGCACTCCTGGGGCGGCTGTGGTCTTTCATTATGCTGGCTACTATACCGAGGCAGCAAGAAGTGCGGCTAGTTTTGTAGCTGTGATCAGGTCCTTCTCTCTTTAAGCAGACTGGGTTTACAGGTAGGTCAGCTACACTGTTGTGCAATTTGCAAGAAGTGAAATAAAAGTGTGTTGGTATTAATAGGAGTAACATCCAATAATCTGAAAGACCTGCTTGTTGACTACTACCTTAAAAATGTTGAATTATCAGAGTTTTACTTCACTGTGCAATTCAGCACAAATTATGAAGGATGTGTTGGCAGAACTGAGCTTCAGGCCAGGGTCAGAGCTGTGACTGAATTTGGGAATGCTGGGATCAGGAATTGGAACTGAAATCCATTCCTGTATTCATTTACGGGATGTGGGTGGGCTTCCTGTTTTAGATACAAAATATTGTGAATTTGTTTATAAGTAACAATGAGTAATTTTATATTTAAAATGGTCACTTCCTGGACTTTGTCCTGGGGTGGAAGTCCTGTTGAGGAAGAAGGCTCTATAATTCACGGACAGGATGGCATGTGTTGGCTGTCACAGGAGCCCGGTGCTTCCAAAGTTGCTCAGCTTTGCTGTCGGGCTTGTGCTGTTTACATGTAATCTGTCTGAACAGATGGCTCAGTCCAAGCACAGATGGACTTCCTGCCTGTGTCCCAGACAGTCAGGGTCAGACCCATTAATGAAATGTGTTCTGCCCTGAGCACTGCCTCCTGCTGGCTCTCTGTAACTTGCAAGAAGGCCAGGTGGCTGGCAGGGGCAATATGGAGCTTGAATGGTGAACTGCCGACCCCAGAATACGTGGGAGAACTGACATTTGATTATGCAGGTTGTGGAAATATGGAACCTCTGTTTGACCCCCTGATGCACTGGAAACAATTAAGAGGTTCTTCATCCTCAAAGATGCTCAGAAATGGAGGGAAATTACATCTATGATTCTTACCAATTGTGAGATTCCGATTCAGATTTATGTATCACATGAACATCAAAACAGAGCCAACACACCCAAGGATCTTCTGGGGGCAGCCTGCAACATCCCGACTCCAACATTGCATGCCCGCAATGTTCAGCAGAACAACAAAACAAAACATGACAACTGGAAAACAAGCCCTTTCCCCACCCAGCCACCCATTCACACACACACACACACACACACACACACACACACACACACACATATCTCCATCCCCAGGATAGGCTGCCACAGGCCCTGAACTGTTGACATCAGGCATCCAATCATCCAATCTCCAGTCCCTGGCCTGGACTCGGAGACAGGCATTACCTGATGTACAACGGCCCATCTTGTTCAGAGGAGACAGTGCATCCAGCGGAATGGTTCCCAGAACAGACAGTCAAAGTGATTGGGCAGAGTGCCTCATTGCCAGAGCTCACAAGCACAAAGACCTCGCTTGGCTGACAGTGTGAGGGGTTATCCTCACCAAATCTTCCCTGCACGGTTGAAATACAATTCCACCACACTGCCTTTGATCGATGATGATGAGAATGTTGTCCACTTCTTTGTGGATTGTGTGTTTGCCAGGAAATTCTGGGAAAGGATCAGAGATCTTTATCACTGTCCATCCCGAGCAGCTGTGTTACACAGCGCTCTGTGCTCCATGGGCTGTTTGCAGGCTCACTCACTGGGTGTAACTCACTGCTAACAGTTCCTACATTTGTGCAAGCACACTTCTGAAGTGCATAGGATTTATGAGCGTTTAGGTCATCATGGTCTAATTAGGGAGAGAGAGCATGGCTTTGTGCAAGACAAGTCATGTTTTACTAACTTCACTGAGTTTTTGACAGGGTGACAAAGGTGATTGGTGAAAGTAGAGCTGTGGATGTTGTGTACATGGAATTTAGGTCAGCCGTTTGACAAGTACCTCATTGAAGGCTTATCTAGAAAATAAAGGTGCATTCAATCAATGGTGAATTGGCCATTTGGATTCCGAACTGGTTTGCCCAGAGAAGACAGAGGGTAGTAGTTGAAGGGACTTACTTTAGCTGGAGGTCAGTGATTAGTGGTGTTCCAGAGATTTGTACTGGGACCTCTGCTGTTTGTAATGTATGTAAATAACCTGGATGAAAATGTAGATGGGTGGGCTAGGAAATTTGCAGACGATACAAACAGTGGTGGTGTTGTAGATGGCATAGAAAACTGGCAAAGAGATCAGTTACAGATATGGGCAGAGAAATGGCAGATGGAGTTTAACCCAGTCAAATATGAAGTGTTGCATCTTGGTATGCAAGACCCTCAACAGTGTTGATGAGCAGAGGGATCTTGGGGTTCAAGTTCAGAACTCCCAGAAAGGGGCTACACGGGATGATGGGCGGTTAAGAAGGCATAGGGCATGCTTGCCTTTATTAGTTGAGGAATTGAGTTCAAAAGTCAGTAAGTTATGTTGCAGCTTCATAGAACTCCACAACTGGAGTACTGCATACTGTTCTGGTCGTCCCATTAAAGGAAGATGTTGAGCCCTTGGAGAGGGTGCAGGAGAGGTTTACTGGGATGCTGCTTGGATTAGAGGGCATGTGTTATAATGAGAGACTGGACAAACGAGCTGTTTTCTCTGGAACAGTGGCTAAGGGAAGATCTGGTGGAGATTTATAAGACTGTAAGAGGCATAGATAGAGTAGACAGTATCTTTCTCCCAGGGTTGAAATTTGTAATACCAGAGAACATATATTTATGGTGAGAGGAGTTAAGTACATGGTAGATATCAGGGAAGTTTTTTACACAGCAATAGTGGGTGCTGGAATGTGCTGCCTAGGGTGGAATTAGAGGCAGATACATCAGGCACTTCTAAGAAACATTTAGACAGACATGAAAGTGAGGGAAATGGAAGGATGTGGACAATGTGTAGCAGAAGGGATTAATTCAGTTGTCCATTTGATTACTAATTTATTTGGTTTGGCACAGCGTTGTTGGTTGAAGAGCCTGTCCCTGCTATACTGTTCTGAATCCCTAGCTCTATGCAGACACGAACCATCAGACCGCAGACTGGTGGGTGAAACCTAGTGCAGGCGGAGACAGTCCCTTCTGTCAACTACTAAATGATGCGTCAGTTCCAAACAAGCCAAGTGCGTGGATTAGCAGGTAAGGTTCCCGGGGCCCACACCCACTGTGCACAGTGAGACCCAGAAATGCAACTGAATCTGAATTCTCTGTACATGAGAGAAACTCTGACTAAGTGAGAACAAAGTAAAGTTAAACTGATTGTGATGTGAGCAAGCCCAGCCTGGTCTCTCTGGCTATGGCAAAGTAACACAGTTAGACAGCTCTCAGCCCTCTGCCTTGACATTTCAAATGAAGGCTTGGTCAGCTTTTGATCTCTGCAGACTGGGGTCACCCTGACTGTGTCCTGACCAGTACCTGGTCCACTTCAAGCTGAGACTGTCAACCGTTGCAGGATCCAGAGTGAAGCGCATCCTGCCTTAAAATTCACACAGTAGCAGCATTTCCACCCATAGTGCCCACTTTCCTCTCTGGGTGCCCACCGCTGGCCCCGTCAGCAGCCCAGGTGCCTGCTTCACAGGCACTTTTAAAATACTCTGTCAGACAGACGTCGGGAGGAGGGAGGAGAGAGGAGGGGAGGAAGGTTAGAGGGAAGGACGACAGGAGGGGAGGAAAGGAGAGGGAGGAGGAGAGGAGGAAAGGAGGGGTGTGGGGAGGAGGTGAGGAGATGATTAATGGAAGATGGAGAAGAGGGGTGGAGAGGATTGAGGGGTGGAAGAGAGGAGGGGAGCAGGGTTGAAGGGGAGGTGGAGGGGAGGAGAGTTGAAGGGGAGGAGGGAGAAAGAAGGTGGGAAGGAGAGGAGGAGGGACATGGGGAGATATGGTGGAGGGAGGAGGGGAGGAGTGGAGGAGGTGATTGAGGGG
This sequence comes from Mobula hypostoma, assembly GCF_963921235.1. Lineage (NCBI taxonomy): Eukaryota > Metazoa > Chordata > Chondrichthyes > Myliobatiformes > Myliobatidae > Mobula > Mobula hypostoma. The sequence goes on along the minus strand of NC_086107.1, from coordinate 71,082,625 downwards.
AAGAGGGGAGGGATGGAGCAGAGTACATGATTGAGGGAAGGGGAAAGGAGAGGAGGAGGTGATTGTGGGAAGGAGGAGAAGAGGGGAGGAGGGGATTGAAGGAAGGAGGGAATGATGTGAGGAGGGTGGGTGGGAGAGAGAGCAGAAAGGAGGAGGAGGGTTGGAGAGGAACAGCAAAGAGGGGAGGAAGTTGGGAGGAAAAGGGGAGGATGGAGGAGGGGAGATCACAGGAAGGGGGGTTGGAGTGGAGGAGTGAGGAGGGGAAGAGGGTTGGAGGGTAAGAGTGAGGAGGGAGGTGGGGTGGAGAAGAGGTGGAGGGAGGAGAGGAGGTTTGGAGAGCAGGGTATAGATGGAATGAGGGGAGGAGGGGAGGAGGTGACTGAGGGAAAGAGGAGAAGAGGGGATTTAAGGAAGGAAGGGAGGAGGGGAGGAGAGGAGGAAGGAGGGGATTGAGGGTAAGAGGGTTGTAGAGGAGCCGAGGTGGGGGAGGGGAGAAGTGGAGGGAGTGGGGAGGAGGCTTGTAGAGGATGAGGGGAGGGTTGGAGAGATGGAGGGGAGGAGGGAGGAGGGCATGAGGAGAAGAGTGGAGGATGACTGGAGGTTTGGAGGGGAGGAGTGGGGTAAGGGTGGAGGGAGTTGGAGAGGAGGGATGGGGTAGAGGGGAGGGCAGGTGGAGGAGAGGAAATTTGGAGGGGAGGAGGGATGAGGGAGTACAGGAGGGGGAAGAGGAGAGGAGGGGAGAAGGGGAGGAAGAAAGGGGTGAAGGGATAGGGGAAGAGGTTAAGGGAGAAGGAGGGAAGTTGGGGAGGGTAGAAAGGTAGGAAGGGAGGAGGGAGGAAGGGAAGAGGTGGGAGAGAGGGAAGGAGGGGAGGAGAAGAGGTGAGGAGCAGGGGTGGAAGGTGGGGAGGGGAGGAGGGTAGGAAGGGTGTAGGGAGGAAGGATGAGGAAAGGAGAGGAAGAGGAGGGGAGTGGAGGAAGAGGGGAGGTGGGAATTGAGGGAAGCAAGTGGAGGGAAGGATGTGAGGGGATTCAGGGAAGACTTGGGGGGACTGTGAAGGAGGCAGGAGGGGATGACAGGGGAATGGATTGCAGGAACTAGAGGAGGAGGGGATGAGGGGAGGAGGGATGTGGGTAGGAGTGTGGTGGGGAGGAGAGGAGGAAGGTGTGGAGGAGGGAAGGATGAGAAGCAGAGGAGGGTGTGGGAGGAGTTGAGGAGGGAGGAGGTAGTAGAGGAGGAGGGCAGAGGAAAGTATGAGATGAGGGGAGGTGTGAAGGAGGAAAGTGGAGTGGAGGGTCAAGGGTGGAGAGGAGGAGGGAGGAGGGGAGGAAGGAGGGGAAGAGGGAGGAGGGGAGGATTAGGGGTGGTGGTGAGGAGGTGTGGTAGGGAATGTGGTGTATTTAATATTTCTATATTATTTGGGAAATCTAGATTTCTGGTGAAGATGGCACCAGCAAACAAGATTCCTTAGGCAACATCTTCCAAATAGCAAGTCTTTTCAATTACAGTATTTCACTCTCGCTGCATCTTCTGCTTATTCTTTTTGTTTTAATTGTGTTTTGGAAACTGCAGGAGCGTGTGACATACAGTTTGGAATTTGATTAGATGATCTAGCGCTCTGCTGTCCCCGGAGAGGACTGAGAGCACAAGGAGACCAGAGACGTGTCTCAGGACCATGGTCGACGCCATCTTGTAGCGTCGAGATGAATGTGTAGGATGTCTCTGGTTGCTCTCCATGGAGACCTCGAGGTCAATGGCGGTTGGTAGCCAGGTTAGCACAGCACCCGGTCCGCGTGGCGGTCGGTCCTCACAGAAGGACTGCGTTTTTGTGGCCATTCTCCTCAACGCTTACTGAGGATGTTTTCAAAATTCTGAGATTTATGTGATTAATGAACTGTTGTTTATATTTGTCTCCTGCTGTTTTCTTTGTTTTCTTTCCTGTTTCTGATTGGCGGGTGGGCAATATGTTACTTTGAGTGCGAGGGAGGAGTTGGGAATTTGGGTCTGATGTTCTTATAGGTGTTTTTCTGTGTGGCAATCTGTTAGTTTTAGTGTGTGAGAGAGACGGGTGGGGGTTTGATGTTATTGTTTTTTTATGAGGGAGGGGTTTGGGGGTTTGATGTTATTGTTGTTTTTTATGAGGGAGGGAGTTGGGCTTTTGGGTTTTTCGATGTTCTAGCTGTTTCTGAATGGGTACTCTTGTGGTGACCCACTTTCCAGCGCACTCGAACCGGCTCACGAAACACCGCGCGCTGGCAGAGAGGCCGGCCCCAAAAAGGGCGTCAGGCTATCTTCACCAGCGGGGGGAGAAACCCGCGTGTGGGAAGGGTCTGCGAATAGCATTCCCCACAGCAGTCCCGCCCTGGGGGGGGGGCCGGGAATGGCAAGGCTTTAAAGGAGGCCACGAAGTTTGAATAAATCTCTTTTTTCACAACTACAACTCATCGACTACGTGTCGTTATTATAGCACTGTGTGTAGCACATCGCTACATTTGGTGACCCCGACGGCCCAAACGATATTTGGACCAGAGATGACTGATGCCGCATCTGTTCACGCAGTTTCGTTAAAACTGCCAAGCTTCTGGACGCTGCGACCTCGTCTATGGTTCGAACAAGCAGAAGCCCAATTCCACATTTGGCAGATAACTTCGGATTCCACTCGTTACTACTAGGTGGTGAGCTCCCTCGACCAGGAGACAGCTGCACAAGTTGAGGAGTTTATACAGTCGCCCCCGGAGGACGGCAAATACACAGCATTCAAAGCCCTGCTCATAAGGACTTTTGGACTCTCACGGCGTGAGCGAGCCGCCCGCTTACTGCACCTGGATGGTTTGGGAGACAGGCCGCCGTCAGCATTAATGAACGAAATGCTGGCCCTGGCTGAAGGACGCAAACCCTGCCTCATATTTGAGCAGGCGTTCCTAGAGCAACTGCCTGAGGACATATGCCTGCTGCTGTCCGACGCAGATTTCAGCAACCCCCAGGAGGTGGCAGCCCAAGCAGATGTGCTGTGGAATGCCAAAAAGGAGAGAGGGGCATCCGTCGCACAGATCACCAAGCCGCGTGCCCAACGGCAGACCAGACCAGGCCTCGTAGCAGAGCCCAACGAACAATGGTGCTTCTACCACCAGCGGTGGGGCACAGAGGCCCGCCGCTGCAGACCGCCCTGCAAATTCCCCGGAAACGCCAGGGCCAGCCGCCGCTGATGGCTACGGCGGCTGGCCATCAGGACAGCCTCCTGTGCGTCTGGGACAAGCAGTCGGGACGCCGCTTTTTGGTCGACACCGGAGCGGAGATCAGCGTCTTACCTCCAACGAGTTACGACACCCGCAACAGAGAACCGGGACCCACCCTGAGGGCCGCAAATGGCAGCACAATATGAACCTACGGCACCCGCACAGTGCGACTACAGTTCAGCTCCAGCCGGTTCACGTGGGACTTCACACTGGCCGCCGTGGCCCACCACTCCTGGGGGCGGATTTTCTACGAGCTCACCTGCAAGGGAAGCAACTAGTCCATGCCAAGACTTTTCAAACGTTCTCCCTGGGTGAAGCCAAGTTGCCAGCCCCACACCTGGACTCCATCACGCTGTCCAATGATGAATTCTCAGGGTCCTGGCGGATTTCCCATCAGTACTGACAGCGCAGTTCACGGCAGCCATGCCCAGACACGGAGTACAGCACCACATCCCGACCCAGGGACCACCCCTCCACGCCCGTGCTCGAAGGCTTCCCCCGGACAAGCTCCGACTGGCGAAGGAGGAGTTCAAGAAGATGGAGGAATTGGGGATCATACGACGGTCCGACAGCCCATGGGCCTCCACCCTGCACATGGTGCCCAAGGCAACGGGGGGCTGGAGACCATGCAGTGACTACCGCAGACTGAACGAGGCAACAACGCCAGACCGCTACCCTGTGCCGCACATTCAAGACTTTGCGGCAAACCCTCACGGCGCAAGGATCTTTTCCAAGGTAGACCTCGTCTGGGGATACCGTCAAATCCAGGTACATCTGGACGACATCCCCAAAACAGCACTCATCACCCCGTTCGGCCTATTTGAATTCCTCTGAATGCCGTTCAGTCTAAAGAATGCTGCACAGATTTTCCGGCGGCTAATGGATGCGGTGGGATGCGACCTGGACTTTGCATTCATCTATTTGGACGACATCCTCATAGCCAGCAGTAGTCATCAGGGGTATCTGTCCCACCTCCGTCAACTCTACGCCCGACTGAGCGAATTCGGCCTTACAATCAATCCAGCCAAATGCCAGTTCGGACTCGACACCATCGACTTCCTGGGCCACAGGATTACTAAAGACGGGGCAACCCCGCTGCCCGCCAAGGTAGATGCAGTCCGCGACTTCCCCTGACCCAACACAATCAAAGGCCTGCAGAAATTCCTGGGTATGGTTAATTTCTACCATCGTTTCCTCCCCTCAGCAGCCCGAACCATGCGACCCCTGTTCACTCTAATGTCGGGTAAGGGCAAGGATATTACCTGGGACGAAGAGGCTGCAGCCGCTTTTGTTAAAACCAAAGAAGCCTTGGCAAACGCCGCGATGCTAGTGCACCCCAGAACAGACGTTCCTACTGCCCTCACGGTGGATGCATCCAACACAGCAGTCAGTGGAGTGCTGGAACAACTCATCGAGGGCCGCTGGCAACCCCTGGCGTTCTTCAGCAAACACCTATGACCACCTGAACTCAAATACAGTGCTTTCGTCCGGGAGCTATTGGCACTATACCTGGCAATCCAGCATTTCAGGTACTTCTTAGAAGGTAGGCCCTTCACCGCGTTCACAGACCACAAACCGCTTACCTTTGCATTCACTAAGGTGTCCGATCCCTGGTCGTCCCACCAGCAGCGACATCTGTCCTACATCTCCGAGTACACGACGGACATCCGGCATGTCTCGGGAAAGGACAACGTCATGGCAGACGCACTATCCAGACCTACCATACAGGCCCTGTCCCAGGGGGTGGACTATGCAGCACTGGCAGAGGCACAGCAGGCAGACGATGAGATCCCCAGTTACAGGTCTGCAGTCTCCAGTTTGCAGCTCCAAGACCTCCCCGTAGGCCCAGGTGAGAGGACCCTACTATGTGACGTAGCTACCGGCCAACCCCGCCCCATCGTCCCGGCAGCCTGGCAGTGGCGAGTTTTCAACTCCATTCACAACTTAGCACACCCCTCCATCAGGACAACTGTCCGGCTGGTCGCCAACAGGTTCGTGTGGCATGGACTTCGTAAGCAGGTCAGTGAATGGGCCAAAACGTGCATGCAGTGCCAAACGGCCAAGGTGCAGTGGCATACCAAGGCTCTGCCGCAGCAGTTCGAACCCACCCGCCGGAGGTTCAACCACATCCATGTGGATATCGTGGGGCCCCTGCCAGTGTCACGAGGAGCGCGGTACCTCCTAACTATGATAGACCGGTTCACCAGATGGCCAGAGGCAGTCCCGCTCACCGACACCACCACCGAATCCTGCGCCCGAGCACTGATCGCAACCTGGGTAGCACGCTTCGGGGTACCAGTCCACATTATCTCCGACAGGGGCGCCCAGTTCACCTCCAGCCTGTGGTCAGCTATGGCCAACCTTTTAGGATCTCAGCTACACCACACAACTGCCTACCACCCACAGTCGAACGGACTAGTGGAACGTTTCCACCGTCACCTGAAGTCGGCTCTCATGGCCCACCTGGAGGGGCCTAACTGGGTGGACAAACTTCCCTGGGTCCTGCTCGGAATCCTCATGGCGCCCAAGGAGGATCTGCACACCTCGTCGGCCGAGTTGGTGTACGGCGCACCCATGGTAGTCCCAGGAGAGTTCATACCAGCCCCAAGGGGGCAAGAGGAAGAACCCACAGCAGTCCTGGACAGACTACGGGAGAGGCTCGGTAACCTGGCCCCCATCCCCACTTCACAGCACGGACACCGGGCACCGCTACAGCAGCCCTACGAGGGGCCGTTTAAGGTGATCAGGAACAATGGGTCCACGTTCGTGCTGGACATTGGGGGGAGAGAGGAGATTTTCACGGTGGACCGACTCAAACCGGCCCACGTGGACTTGGCGCAGCCGGTCCGGGCTCAGGCACCGCGACGCAGGGGCAGACCTCCCAAACAGAGGCTGATCCAGACTGTGGGCATTAGGGGAGGTATCGCCGGTTCTGGGGGTGGGGTTATGTGGTGACCCACTTTCCAGTGCACTCGAACCGGCTCACAAAACGGTGCGCGCCGGCAGAGAGGCCGGCCCCAAAAAGGACGCCAGGCTATCTTCACCAGCGGGGGGAAAACCCGCGCGCGGGAAGGGTCTGCGAATATGCATTCCCCACAGCAGTCCCGCCCGGGGAGGCCGGGAACGGGAAGCTTTAAAGGAGGCCGCGAAGTTTGAATAAATCTCTTTTTTCGCAACTACAACTCACCGACTGCGTGTCGTTATTCTAGCGCTGTGTGTAGCACACCGCTACACTCTGTTAGTATCTTTGAGAAAGAGGGGTTGGGGAGTTTGGGGTTTGATGTTTCAGCTACCCTTTTCGGTATGGACAATCTGTCAGTTTTTTGTGTGAGAGAGGGCTTGTGAGGTTTGGGGTTTGTGAGATCTGTTTCTTTATCTTTCTCGTGCGGGTGGGTTGTGGTGGGATTGATGTCTTTCCTTTCAACAACCCCCAGGATTGTCCTCTATCCCAGAGTTGTATTGTACATGTATACTTTGTCAGTAAAATGAACTTTTGAACCTTTATATACATCGTTTAATTAAGCATTCTTGTTTGTTTAAATTGTTGGGTTATATGTATAAATACATTAACTGCATATGTCATCATGCTACCATGTGATACGTACATGTCTCGCTTAAAAGTAAACTTGAAATCAGATCTGCATTTCAGACTCCTGTGTCTTCCTTTGAATTAGTTTAATGCTTTGAAGTTACAAAATATTACATTGGCCATGAGGTATTTTTATAATTAACCTGAGACAGTTCCTGACCCGTTAAAGTGCAGTAAGGCATTCGTTGAAAGAAAAGTGCTTTGAAGAGTGGTCGTGTTTGAAAAAGGAACAGGAGCAGCTTGTGTTCTTCAGAAGGGAAGGCACATCAAGTTTTTAAAAACAGGCCATAAATGGAAGAATTCAGGCTTTATAAACAATGAGTACTGGGTGATAATAATCATAAAAAAGAGCAATAATGGCTAGCTTCAGAAAGATTGATATGTTTGATTACATAAAAGATAACTAGAATATGTATACTGAGCTAATTCTGCAATATTTTGAAACACATGAAATTGTCAATGAGAAACAAGTACCAGTTTTGCTGAGTGTATTGGGTTTAAAGGCATACAGTTTGCTTTGAAGTTTGATGGCTCCAAACAAACCAGCAAAAATGAGCTTTGCTGATATTGTCAAAGTAATGCAGGGACATTTGGAACAAAAGCTATTGTTGATTGCAGAATACTTTAGGTTTCATAAGTGGAACCAAAAGAATGGGGAGTTCAAGTCAGCATATGTGGCTGAATTGAAGAGATTTTCTGAACATTGTTAGTTTGGTAATGAGCTTAATGGTACACTAAATGATCATATAGTTTGTGGAATCTTGCAAGGAGAGATTCAAAAACGTCTCTTAACTGAAGTACAACATACTGCACATTAAAAGAACAGTGGAAATTGCTGTTTCAATGGAAACAGCAGACAGAGACACAATTCAGATACAATCAGGAATGAAATTGAGCATGAACAAAATTGCAGCATCTAAGCAGAAAACAGCCTGGCAGTACAAATTATGTTACCATTGTGGCAGGAGCTCACATTCACCAAACAAATGCAGATTTAAAGGTGGAACTGGCAGAAAATGCAACGAAGTACTCCACTTACAAAGAGCATGCTGGGCAGACAAAAATAAATGGGCTGCACAGGGGAGAACAAAGGATTAAAAGTCAAGTTGCAGTTTCAAAAAGAGCCAGAATCTGCACATTGTTGATGAGAAATCTGATAATGATAAGAGTAACACAGGACTGTGGAGCCTTGAGATTTTCAATGTGAAAAGTAACAAAAGACAAGCAATATGGCTTACACCAGAAGTGAGTGGCAAATTAATTAAAATAGAATTGGACACTGGCTTGGCTGTTTCAGTCAACCACAATATGAGTTTGAAAGGCATTTCAAAGATACTGAACAGAAACCTGCAGATATCCAATGGCGAATTTACACTGGAGAAAAGATAACTCCTGTGGGAATGACATTCATGACAGTGAAATACAACAAACAAGCCACCTGGGCTTCTACTTGGTAAAAACAGGAGGGCCGGCATTGTGAAAACGTGATTGGCTGAGACAACTACAACTTGACTGGAGAGCCACCACCATCTGCATGCCATATCCCCTACAATAAAGCCAACTGAAAGCGAGTTAAGAAAGGTACTGGATGATGCCACTCCTGTTTCCATGCCAAACACCATGAACCGTTGCTCAACAAAGGGCAAACAGATGTTGATGCCAACCCCTGTGCCTTTGGTTGGAATGCATATTGGGCCAAGGCAGGACCATGCTGCTCAGAGGAATCACGGTGGTAACGAAAGCGGTGGTCCGATTGCCACAGTTTTTGCTGGCAGCATATCTGAGAAAGCTTTTGATATGTTAGCGAGACAGTTACTTGTGAAATATGGCTTGGTTCTAAGCTGGGAGAGAGTTCAAAGAGTTTCAGGAAAATTGCAAGGATTCAGCTTTTGGGAGTATAAACAACCAGAATCCACTCTGCGTGCATTAAAGTTATTACAGAAGTTTCAAGCGGGAGATAAAAAGCTGCCTGTAAAAGTGGATGCAAAGACCAAAGCCCAGCTGGATGAATGGAAGGCCAAAAAGAAAGGAGTCAATGGAGATATGAAAACAGAGGATTCATCAGATGAAGTTGTGGATGAGGAAACAAAGAGGAGATATCAGATCATAAAGAAAGCGATATAAGAATTAGTAAGAGAATACTTCCGTGAACTAAATGGACCTTCCAAAGATCAAGGTGCCCATAATAGAAGAAGAAAAAGGAAGGAGAAAGGCTACTGCTGTCAGAAACACTTCATGCAGTCTCAGAGTCACTCCTACAAGCACTACAGAGGAGGCCCAGAACCTGAGATTGTTTCACAGCCACAAGTCTCATCTGACATGCAGAGTGACCCCCCCTCCCCCACCACTCAGCCACCCCGTCATGAAAGACAATGTCCCACAAGGGAAAGAAATCCTCCATAGCAATTAAATCTTCAAGCCTTTATGGGACAATTTAAACTTGACAATGCTGTGGAAGTCTGTATAGTAGTTGTATTATATAGTACGTTGTGTAAGTAGCTGATGCATTCTCTATTGACGGAGTTTATAGCTAAGCAGGGAGGAGGGTTATATATTTAATATTTCAATAATATTTGAGTAATGTTATGTATAAGTTGGCTGGAAGTGTAGTGGCATTCACACCGGACTTCGAGGCGAGTGGTCCTGCGATCGAATCTGGCCGGCTCCTTGCACGCATTCCATCCATTAAACATCGAGCTAGCAAAGTCAGCTTCATAAAAACAGACAAATGCTAAAGGAAGGGCAAGGTTGCCACCTGATGTGCCACAAGGTGCAGAGGGGAACTCTCAAAAATGTTGCATATATGTATATATAATCATCTATAATTAATTATTTAAATGAACAAGAATGCTTAATGAATATATATCTATCTATATATGCATACACACACACACCCCTTTCATTAAGCTTTCTTGTTTATTTAAATAATTCATTACGAGTTATATGTATAAATACGTGAATTGTATACATTTCATGCTATCATATGATAAATGCACACCTCACTTCAAAGAAAACTCAAAGTTAGAACCCTCATTTTGGATCCCAATCTCTTCCTTTGTCTTAGTTTAATGTTCTAAAGTTACAAAACATAACAGGGAGGAGGGAGGATAGAAGGGGAGGTGGGAAGGTGGGCAAGTTGGGAAGAGCAGAATACAGGAGGATGAGGGGAGGTAGATAGGATTAGGCAGAATATTAGTTTGGCATGGACTAGATGGGCTGAAGGGCCTGTTTCTGTGCTGTAGTACTCTATGACTCCATGTTAATGATAATAAACCTGATTCTGATCTCCAATGAGAGAAAGTTGAACCACCTTTACTTGGTATTACCATTGCCAATTTCCCACATTATTATCCTGGGGACGGGGTTCCCATTGAGCAGAAACTCAAATGGAGCAACAACAATAATACTGTGGCTACAACAGCAGGTCAGACGCTGAGTATTCATCTTGATTGACACATCTCCTGATGTTCCAAAGATATCACCATCCACAAAACATGTCAGGAGCACGAAGCTTGGGTGAGTTTAGTTTTAGCAAGACTCAAGAAGCTCAAACCACCAGGACAAAGTAGTCCACTTGAATGGGAACCCCTACATCCTCAATATTCAGTCCTTCCACCAGCAGCGCACGGTGTCTACAGTGTGTACCACTAACAAAGTGCACCATAGTTACTCATCATAGTACTCCCGCAGTCCCACCTCCACCACCAGGAAGGGCAAGAGCAGGAGGCACATGGGATCACCCCCACCTGCAGGCTCCCCTCCAGGTCTCACACCAGCCTGATTTGGAAATGTATTCACGAGGAATTCTGCAGATGCTGGAAATTCAAGCAACACACATCAAAGTTGCTGGTGAACGCAGCAGGCCAGGCAGCATCTCTAGGAAGAGGTACAGTCGACGTTTCGGGCCGAGACCCTTCGTCAGGACTGGAAATGTATTGCTAGTTATTCTTTATCATTGACACTCTATCCTGGATCTTCCTGAACACTGTGGGTTCACCTTCACCAGAAGGGGGATTGAGAGGGGCCTCATCCCACCTCCTCCAGCTCAGTTAAGGGTGGGCAGCAAACACAGCCTTGATCCCAAAAATAAATTATTTAAAGTGGTCTTTAACACTCATTGATTTAATCATTGTTGTTCACACACGCTTATATATACTTGTTCGGGTGTGTTTTCATTTTGCCTTTCCATTGATTTTGTTCTTCAGCTCCACACCAGGAGTGATCATCAGGCTTCTGTTCAATTAACACCTACATTCTCATTATTAGCCATTAACATTTGGAAAGATTACAACAAGAAAGGTTAAAGTCATTCATCACCCTCTTCAGTTCTTATTTTCTTCTGATAGGCATATGAAAATAAATTTTACTGTTGTTCCAGAGAGATAGAATCTGTTCTCTATTTCCTATTTCAATGAGACTTTCAAAATATTTCTGCTTTGTGAGTTATTCTGAAGGTGCTCTTTGAAAGTATATTTCTGCAATTAGTGTTTTGCCACACGTTATTCAAGCACCAATGTGGTTAACCTTGGTGGAAAGATCACTTAAGGACAGAATTAGGGTTTGCAACAATCACTGGCACCAGAGTGAGACGCACCCTAGAGAAAATTCCACAATGTTTTAAACCACGGGAAGGGGACCCAGAAATATAAATACTGTACGTCTGGATGTGGCATTGTCAGTAAACAGGATTGTGAAGAAGGCTTTTGGCATGCTGGCCTTCATCAGTCAGGGTACCGAGTATCAAAGTTGTGACGTTATTTTTTTAGTTATAGAAGATATTGATGAGGTCACATTGGAATATTGTTTTCAGTTTTAGTTTCCCTGTTACAGGAAAGATGCCATTAAGGTAGAAAGAATGCAAAGGAGATTTATGTGAATGTCACTGGGTCTTAAGGGACTGAGTTATGGAGAGAGGTTGAGCACGTCAGGATTTTTCTCATTAGAGTGCAGAAGAACGAATGATGATCTTATAAAGATGTATAAGATCATGAGGGGCATAGACAGTCTTCTCCCCAGAACTGGGGACAGGTCTAAAGTGAGAAGGGAGAGAGTTAGTACAAACAGGCAGGACAACTTTTACACCCAGCGGATTGGAATGAGGGCCAGAGGAAGTGGTTAAGGCAGGTACAATGAACAACATTTAAAAGGCATTTGGACAGGTATGTGAATAGGAAAGGTTCAGAGGTTGAGGGCCAAATATGGGCCAACGGGATCAGCTTAGATGGGAACTTGTTTGCCATGGATCAGTTGGGATGCAGGACCTGTTTCCAAGCTCTATGACTCTCTGATTCTGAGTGCTCTGGTATGTGCACAACTGTGTCGCTGAGCTAAATTTCTGTCATCAAATGTGCTGGCTATTTAGCACTTCTTTTGGCCCCTTTCTCAGTCCTTTACACTTCCGTGGCCTGACTGCTCCCTCAACCCCTGGTCCATCCTGGTCATTCTTTCAACATAGACCTTCCTTCAGTCCAGCTGTCCCATGGGACCAACTCCTTCGCCAGTCAGGGTGTGGCCCCTCCTCAGTCTGCCCAGCCTTTCAGCCTTGGCCCGGATCTTCGTCGGGCCCAATCCCTGGAGCTGGTCACTGCCTCCCACAGCCTGGTCAATCCCTCAGCTTGCAAATCCCTCTCTCTGGACTGTTGATCGCTATAACATGCTGAATTTTAATATGGCAGATAGCTTAACTTTTAGGGTAACAGTCATTTAACTTGGAGGCATAGAGCCATACAGCACTACAGTCCAGAAACAGGCCCTTCAGCCCATCTAGTCCATGCTGACCTAGTCTTATGCCTCATCTCATCTATCTGCACCCAAACTAAAGCCCTCCATGTACTCTAAACCTCTCTCATTCATGTCCCATCCAAACTTCTCTTAACAGCTTTAATTGAATCCACATCTACCACTCCTCCGCCTGCAGCTCATTCCACACTCACACAACCCCCTGAGTGAAGGAGTTCCCTCTCAGATTCCCCTTAAATATTTAATCTTTCACCCTAAACCTATGACCTCTAGTCTCACCCAACTTTAGAGGGAAAAGCCTGCATACCCTCATAATTTTTAATACCGCTATAAAATCGTCCTTCCTCTTCCTGTGCTGCAGGGAGTGAAGTCGTAACTTATTCAACTTTTCTCTGTAACTCAGGCTCTCGTCCCAGCGACATTCTTGTAAATTTTACTGGCACTCTTTCAAACTTATTGGTAGGTAGGTAGGTCCAATGTTCAAAGTACATACATGTCACCATACACAACCCTGAGATTCCTTTTCTTGCAGGAATATTCATTAAATCCAGGAACCTTAATAGAAACAATGAAAGACTACACCCAACAGGGCAAACAATCAATGTGTAAAGGATACAAAATTGTTCAACTACAAAAGAGAAAATAATAATAATAATAGTAAGAAGAAGAAGCAGAAAAAAATTAACCACGGAAGACTTCCTCACCATCTGAGTAGACTAGATGTCGACAAGAAAGCGTCGAACGCTTGGCTCAGAGTTGGAGACTTCTTCACAGAAACAGAGGGGTTCTTTGTGGAAATACAGAACCAGGTGGTTAACACAAAATGTAATCAAAATATATAATAAAAGATAAATAAATTCAGGACAATAATATTGAAAATGCCAAGAGAAACCAGAAACAATCCAGCACATTACAGGATGCTGCAGCAGTTTAACTCAATCTGATCACTTACACAGGCACAATCAAGTGGCAAACATCATTCACCAAAGTCTTGCTTCAGAACTCATAAAAAACAATTCCTTACTATAAGTATTAGCCTGATCTAGTTTTAGAGTTGTTATAACCAGAGGTGATAATGGGGACAGGCTCCCATTACCTATTAAATGCTCCAAATGGCATGCGCCTTAAATAGCCTCTGACAATCAAGTCAGGCTCCTGGCCTTCATATGTGGCTTAGCCTTTAAGCCTAGCAGAACTGTTTCTACTGACAGGAGAAGGGGCAAAGGTGGGTTACTAGTACCTTAAAACCAATCACTTTGGGCAGTTGGGGCTCATCAGCTGTTGTTGGCAGCTCAGCCAGGAGAAGGAAAACTCTGATCTCAACCCTCCGCTCACTTACAGCAATACTCACTCATGGTGAAGGCTTCAGGAGTAAACCTGGGGGAAAAGTCAGGAGCTGGAACCCCTAAGGCAGTCCTACAATGAGTTCAATGTTGACTGGCAACTCCGGCGACACTGCTGGTACCAAACTGTATCGGTCCTTTGGATTCATCAGATGTGTGGATGGGGGAGCTTGCTACATGGGCAACAGCTTGCTTCCATATCATACCCAGGCTTGCGTATCTAGACAACTAGGACACAATATCCATGGTTAACTCTGACTGACGGAGGCCCTCACTTCACCTACAAATTATACTATGACCGATCCATTATTACAGATAGGAAAATTCATAACAACCATCCAGATATAATAATACAGGATAAACAAGCAAAAACAACTTGCTTTACAGATATAGCCTTTCCAAACACACATAACTTACAGAAATCAATCAGTGAAAAACACCAAAAATATGTTCAATTAAAAGAGGAAATTAAAAGTCTTTGGAACATGAACAGGGTATACATTGTGCCAATCTACAACTGGTATCATCCCAAAATCACTGCACAATTAGGCCGACACAGCATTATTTAAGTAAATATCCAGGAAGCCACAATACTAAACACCACTAGAATAGTCTGAAAATTCCCAGCAATTGAGAAATGAGCGTACCTCAGGTTTTACCAGCTTGAGGTGAGAAAAAAATGTAATAATAATAATAATAATAATAATAATAATAGTAATACATAAGTAATAAATATTGAGAACATGAGATGAAAAGTTTTTCAAAGTAAGTCCATAAATTGTGGGAACAGTTCAGTGACGGGGCAAGTGAACTTGAATGAAGTTATCCCTACTGATTAAAGAGCGTGAAGGTTAAGGGGTAATTACATGTTCCTGATCTTGGTAGTGTGCGTTTCAAGGCTCCTGTGCTTTCTTCCTGATGGCAGCAGTGAGAAGAGAGCATGGCTGGGATGGTGGAGGTCCCTGATGATGGATGATGCTTTCCTGCGACAACACTCCGTGTAGATGTGCTCAATGGTGGGGAAGGCTTTACCCGTGATGGACTGGACCGTATCCACTACTTTTTTGTAGAATTTTCTGTTGAAGCACATTGGTATTTCCATATCAATCTGTGATGCAGTCTGTCAATGTACTCTCCACTGCACTAGAAATTTGTCAAAGTTCTAGCAGTCATACCAACTCTGAAGGAAGTACTGCTGTGCCTTCTTTATAATGGTATTTATGTGCTGGGCCCAGAACAGGTTGTCTGAAATGATAACACAGAGGAACTTAAAGTTGCTGATCCTCTCCACCTGTGGTCTGCCGATGAGCACTGGCTCATGGACCTCCAGTTTCCTCCTCCTGAAGTCAATAATCAGCTCCTCGGTCTTGCTGACATTGAGTGAGAGGTTGTTGTTGTGGCATCACTCAGCCAGATTTTCAATCTCCCTCCTATACGCTGATTCGTCGCCACCTTTTATTCAGCCAATGGCAGTGGTGTCATCGGCAAAGTTAAATATGGCAACTTGCTTAACCACACAGTTACAAGTGTAAAGCAAACAGGGCAGGGGGCTAAGCACACAGCCTTGCGGTGCACCTGTGCTGACAGAGATTGTGCAGGAGATGTTGTTGCCAATCTGAACTGGCCAGGGTGTGCAAGTAAGGAAATTAAGGATCCAATTGCACAAGGAGCTATTGAGACCAAGATCTTGACTAGTTTGAGGGGATGATAGTATTTCAATGCCTCACAATAGTCAATAAAGAGCACCGTGATGTATGTACATTTGGTGTCCAGATGTTTCAGGGTTGAGTGAAGAGCCACTTAAATGGCATCTGCTGTGGACCCGTTGTGCAGGTAGACAAACTGGAGCAGATCCAAGTCATTTTTCAGGCAGGAGTTGATGTGTTTCATCACCAACCTCTCAAAACACTTCATCACAATGGAAGACAGTCTGTCCTCTGCTTGTTCTGAGACTATAGAAGGCACCGGAATTTCTCTCACTTTTCTCACAGGCTCAGCCACCCCTCCACTCAGAAGAACAGTGATAGTCATCTAGATAGGGTCAACGTGTACAGGTTTCCTTACAGGGTTGGTGAATGAAGAATTAGAGGCTATAGGTTTAGGGTAAGAAGCAAGAAATTTAATAGGAACCTGAGGGGTAACATTTTCACCCAAATGTTGATCAGTATATGGAACAAGCTGCCAGAGGAAGTGGTCGAGACAGGTACATTAACAATATTGAAAAGACAGCTGGGCAGGTACACTGATAGGAAAGAGTTAAAAGGAAATGGCCCAAACATGGTAAAATGCGGCTGCCTTAGACGTGATCTTGGTTGGCCAAAGAGTAATAGAGTCTTACAGCACACCTCTGTGTTGTATAGCTCTGTGACTCTTAAGTACGTGGTCCATCAGCTCAGCCTCTATAAAGTCTTACCCAGTTGATTGATTTTAGATTTTTGTTGTCCAAAGTATAATTAGAAACCTGTCTTTGGCATGTTCTCAGAAGATTGCAAAGTCAGAGGTATAGGAGTTCGAGTTAACGGAAAATGTTCACCACAAATTGACAAAGAGAAAAGCAATGCATCTGCCTGAGAAAGTATCGGAGGGGATGATATGAAAAAGCAGAAGAAGAAGAAAGCCCTTAACGCTGGGTGGAGTCATCTGGAACGGCTTTTTTTAAGCAGGCTTTCTTATTTTTACGAGGCCGAGTTGCTAGCTTGATGCTCAACCCGGCACGGATGGAAAGCGTGCAAGGGAGCCGGCTGGATTCGAACTCAGGAGCCTTCGCTCCCAAGTCCGGTGCTGATGCCACTGCGGCACCAGCCAGCACAGGGGATGATATAGGGTGGGGGAAATTGATTCCAAGAACAAGCCAGCACAGGATACAAAAATCACAGTTAAAGCTTCTACAGATATATGAAAAAGCGATCAGTTAAGGGACATGCTGGACCCTCAGAGAATGAGGCTGGCAAGTTAGCAATTGACAGAAGTATCAAATAAATATTTTATTCAAACTTGAAGATCAATTGTGAGCTTTGTGAGGACTAGGTAGCCTTCTTCTGCTTCAGTTTCTTATTTCTTATTTGATTCTGTTTCAGTTTCTAACATAATGGTCTACTATTAACAGAGTAAAGTAATCGTTCTAAATATGGAGGTACTGTCATGGTCCGGATCAGGTTCCCTTTAATTTTCCTTTGTTTGTTTTACGATCAGGACAGTTGCCTCCTTGTTTCCCTTTAATTCCCTGTTTTCCCGTGTCCCTTGAGCTTGGTGATTAAAGGCAATTTACTCTTGACTGAACTGGCAGTTTATAAGTCTCCGGCTTTCAGCCGTTCAGCGCGAGAGCGTTATGGAGCGTTAATGAAGTCACCGAAGCTAGTGCAAGCCAATGTCATCTGGCCGGAGCCAACTAAGTTTCTTGCCGGAGCAAGCCTAGTCTCCTCCCGAAGCAAGTGCCAGCAAGCGACCTTCCCTTGTCAGAGTGGGTCAGTCAAAGTTAACCCGCCGGGGTGAGTCAAGAGCTTGCCGCAAACTTGTGTCCAGGTAAAGAACTGTCTTTCGTTGTGTTGTCTCCGTATCCATGTCCTGTGTCTAAAAGGGGTCCCGGCCCTGTACCCTGGAAGGGTCCTGACCCTGTGTCAAGAAGAGTCCCGACTCCGTCATGTGTCTAAGGAGGATTCCCGGCTCAGTGTTTTATGTCCTGTGTCTGAGTTCCAAGTCCGAGCTCTGGGGTTCAAGTATCAAGTCCTGGCTCCGAGGTTCAAGTATCAAGTCCATGTCTGGGTCCCAAGTTCCAGGTTCCAGTTCCAGGTCCAAGTCCAAGTCAAAGCTTTGTGTTCTCATCCTGCGCAGGAGTTCCTCATCCAGTCCTGTTGCCTTTCCACGTCTTGTCCTCTCCTTGATCAGGAGTCTGACCCCTAGTCAAGACCCAGGTTCCGGGTCCCTGTCCAGTCTCTGGCTCGGAGTCCTTGTCCAGGTTCCAAGTTCCTAGTTCCTCGTCCAGGTCCCGCTTTCCTAGTCTAGTCCTAGCCCAGGCCCTGTATCCTAGTCTTGTCCAGGGCCTGTCTTGTCCAGTGTCATTTCTTCCCCACTTCTCTTGCTTTCTTGTCACACCTAGTCCTGTTCCTAGTCCATTACGCTTATTCCCACTTCCACTTTGCTCTCTCCTTGATTTCTCTCTGTTCTATCCTTGTGTCATGGCTTTCCTTGTAATTGTTAATAAACTCTATTTCGTTAACCCTACAAAACGTGTTTGTGTCCTGCATTTGGGTCCACCCTCGTTCCACACTTGTGACATGTTAGGCTGCATCTGGAGAATTGCATTTAATTCTGGTCAGCCTAAGAATGATATCAAAGCTTTGGAAAGGTTTACCAGGACTGCCTGGATTAGAGGGCATGCGCTATAAGGAGGGGTTAGACAAACTGGGGTGGTTTTCTCTGGAGTGACAGAAACTGAGGGGAGATCTGACAGAAGTTTATAAAATACGTGTGAGGCAAAGATAAAGTAGACAATGGGTATCTTTTTCCCAGGGTTGAAATGGCTAATAGTAAAGGATACGCATTTGAGGTGAGAGAGGCTAAGTTCAGAGGAGATGTGGAGGGCAAGGATTTTGACATAAAGAGTGATGGGTGCTTGGAGTGGTCATCAGAGAATATATGACAAGATGTTTAAAAGGCTTTTAGACAGGCACATGTGCAAAGAGAATGATGGGAGGTGGTATAGACCCTACATAAACAAAGGAATTAATTTAGTTATTACCAGTAATTACTAGTTAAATTAGTTCAGCACAACATTGTGGGTGGAAGGGTCTGCCACTATACTGTATTGTTCTATGTTTTCTGAACTAAATTGTAAGATAGATAATTTAAAACTGCTATAACTGAATGCCTGTTTGACTGTTGTGTTGTTGAGAAACAGGGCTACTTGCCAAGAGAAAACAATATGAACCCATTTATAGAAGCAAGAACAGAATGTTCCTCCTTTTCAAATCCTTTTTTTTAATAACAATAAGATATAAGTAATTAATCAAAACACATACATTTTAATGAACAACAGCTGGTAACTTTTTTTTTACAAAACTTCCTGATCTCCATCCAAGTTTTGATGTTGAATCCACTTTTGTCTCATAGATGCTTGGAACCTTACAACACAGAAACAAGCCCTTCGATGCAAGTCACTCATGCTGACTAAGGTGCCTATCTAAAGTCATCTAATTTGCCTGAGATTGATCCCTCTAGACCTTTCCTATCCATATACCTATCCAAATGTTTCCTAAACACTGTAACTCTACTCATCTCTATCCAGCTCCTCAGTTCCATACCCACCACCCTCTGAGTGAAAAAAATTCCACTCTTACTTGCCCTTGAGTTTTAGACTCCCCAAGCAGATGAAAAAAAAGTCTGCAACTATCTACCCAATCCATAATTTTACAAACCTCCATGAAATGATTTCTTAACCTCCTTCACTCCAGGGAAAATGATTCAGCTTTCCTATCAATCCTAATAACTCAGGCCTGTCTTTTCAGACAACATCTATGTGAATCTTTCCTGCACCCTCACTAGCTTAATCACATTCTTCCTGTAGAGTGGTGATCAATACTTCAGGTACAGAATGTTGGGGGAACCCAGCAGACCAGGTAGCATCTATAGCAAAAAGTAAACAATCAATGAGGAACTTCCGATAACTGACCCCTCTCCTTCACCATTCCAAGTGTTACAAGTGGTTTCTATAGACACACTTAGTTCATGTCCAACAGAAATGATTGTATCTACAGAAACACCAGACTTTCAACCAAACATCACTTGATTCTGCAGATTCCACTATGGGTCCCACCTGCCACCTGTTTGATCTTAGCTTGTCGGAGAGCTAACTCATCACAGAGACATCTTTGGTTCAGGAAGGCAGCTCCACGGCACATTCAGGCATTATCCACACATACACAAAGCAGTAGAAAGCTCCCTCAATCTGCCCTTTAAACTTTAAATTTGGTTACATTACAACTTAGAAACAAAGTACATTTCTGATGTAGAACCTTGACCTGAAATGTTAACATTGTCTCCTTCTATAGATGCTGCCTAACCTGCTGAGTAGTTCTGGCAATGTCAGCTTTTACTTCAAATTCCGCTATTCGCAGTTTTGTTTTGATTTTTTCCAGGGAAAATAGGAAGTAAGCATGTTAGCCCCTCTATGTTGCCTGTTCAAAGCCTCCCTGGGCAAATACAATACCTTTTACACTGAATATTCAGAGACTCCTATGGCAGGCACAACAAAGACACAGGGTGAATTTTCCTCTATTCTGTCTGTTCAGAGTGTCCTGGGGCAGGTAAAACACAGGATAGAATCAGGGTGGTTTTCACTATACTGTCAATTCAGAGAGTCCTAGGGCAGGTGCAATACAGGTTAGATACAGGGTGAATTTTCCTCTGTACTGTCTATTCAGAGACTCCTGGGGCAGATAAAATACTGGTTAAATACAGGATGAATTTTCCTTGGTACCATCTGTTCAGAGACTCCAAGGGCAGGTAAAACACAGGTTAGATATAGGATGAAATTTTCACTATACTGTCTGTTCAGAGGGTCCCAGGGCAAGTTCAATGCAGTTTAGATACAAGGTGAAACTCCCTCTACACTGTCCCATCAAATATGCCCAGGGCAGGTACAAAATGAGTTAGATCCGTGGTGAAGCTTTTACTACACTGCCTGTTTAAAGGCACCCTGAGTAGGTACAGGGCAGATTAGATGCAGAGTAAAGCTCTCTCTACACTGACCAAACAATTTGCCCAGGACAGACACGCCAATGTGACAGATTCAAGAAAAATCTGCTGGAACTTTGAAATGAAGAACATGACACTTGCTGGAAATCTGACTATAAGGATGATGCTGGGAAAGCCCAATAGGTTAGGCAGCCTCTGTGGAGGGAGAAACACTGAGTTGCAACAGGGTGGTAAAAGACTGACGTCTCCTTCCTGAGGTTCATAATCAGTTCCTTGGACTTTTATTGAGATACAGCACAGGACAGATGCATTCAGCCCTTCGAGCTATGCTGGCCATCAACCCCTGATTTAACCCTAGCCTAATCGAGGTCAATTTACAATGACCAATTAACTTACCAACCGGTATGTCTTTGGACTGTGGGAGGAAATCCATGTAGCCATGGGAGGATGTATAAATTCCTTCCAGGTGGCGGAGGGAATTGAACCCAGGTCGCTGGTACTATAACCCTTTGTGCTAACCACTATGCTACTGTGGCACCTCAAATAATACTAATTAAATTCAATATGTAGTGCAAAAACAGAACAAAAACAGAAAAATAGAAGTGAGGTAGTGTATATTATTTTTGTAACTTCAAAACATTAAACTAGTTGGAAGGAAAACAAGGGAGCCGGAATGCAAATCTAACTCGTTCTTTACTTTAAGTGAGGAGCACCGCATCATGTGGCAGTGTCAGGATGTATGCAAATCACATATTGCTACATGTAACCGTAATGAATTACACAAACAACCAAGAATATTTAACAACAATATATTTACAAGGTTATTCAAATGTTGCTACTTTCTGTGCCTTGTAGTATTTTGTCTGTTTTTTTACAAGGCCAAGTTGCTAGCTCGATGCTCAACCCAGCACGGATGGGAAGCATGCAAGGAGCCGGCTGGATTTGAACCCGGGACTGCTTGCTTTGAAGTCTGATGTGGATAGCGCTACACTATTGGTCAGCATATTCAAATATTACTGACAAATTAAATACTCAACAGTGTATATGGGTTCATTTTCCAACAGAAATCTGCTGATCCCTCAGTGAGGACTGATGTGAGTTCCTTTGAATTTCCCTTCCTGAAGTTCACAATTAATGCCTTGATCTTACTAGTTTTAAGTGCAATATTGTTATAGCAACGCCACTCAACCAGCTGATCTATCCCACTCCTGTACACCCCCTCATCACCATCTGAAATTCTGCCAACAATAGTTGTGTCATTGGCAAATTTATAGGTGGCATTTAAGCTGTGCCTAGCCACACAGTTGTGAGTGCAGGGAGAGTAGAGCAGTGGGCTAAGCACGCATCCTTGAGGTGTGTCAGTGTTGATTGTCAGCAAGTAGGAGATGTTATTTCCAATCCACACCGACTGTGCTCTCCTGATGAGGAAGTGAAGGATCCAGTTGCAGAGGGAGGTACAGAGGCCCAGGTTTTGGAGCTTGTTGATTAGTATGATGGTATTGCACACTGAGCTGTAATCAGTAAACAGTAGATATTGCTATTGTCCAGGTGATTCACTGCCGAGGGTAGAGACAGTGAGCTTGCATCCACTAGAGACCTATTGTGGCAATTGGTAACTTGCAGTGGGTCCAGGTCCTTGCTTAGGATGGAGCTGTTTCTGGCCATGACCAACCTCTCAAAGCACTCCATCACAACAGATGTGAATGCTACTGGGCAATACTCATTGAGGCAGATCATCCTGTTCTCCTTGGGCACTGGTATAATTTTTGCCCTTTTGAAGTAGGTGGAAACCTCTGACTGCAGCAGTGAGAGATTGAACACTCCCACCAGTTGGTTAGCACAAGTTTTCAGAGCCCAACCAGGTACATCATCAGGGCCTGATGTCTTGCAAGAATTCGCTGTCTTGAAAGATGGTCCGACGTCAGCCTTTGAGACAGAGATCACAGGGTGACGATTTCCTGCGGGTCTTCGCATGTTTATTTTTATTATTCCTTTCAATGCTTGCATAAATGGCACTGAGCTCACCTGGGGTGAAGCATCTCATCCATTCATGATGCTAGGTTTATGCCTTGTAGGAAATAATGACCAGCAAAACCTGCCAGAACTGATGCACATTCAATTCCATCTCGAAAGCTAATTGGAATTGTCTTCTTACTCGTAAAGGAGCCTTCCATAGGCTATATTTGGACGTCTTGAACAGCTCTGGATCACTGGACTTGAATGCCTTCAGCAGACGATTTTCTTGGTTTATCCACAGCTTTTGGTTTGGTTATGTCCAGTATGTTCTTGAAGACAAACACTCATCCATACAGGCTTTGATGAAATTGCTGATAATTATGACATGTTCATTCAGAAATTGAATATGAATCCCTGAATATAGTCCAGTCCACCAACTTAAAGCAGTCCTTCTCTGCCTCCCTTGACCATACCTTCTTGGTCCTCACCACTGGTGCTGCTGTGTTTAGTGTCTGCCTTTACACTGGGAGTAGAAGTACAGCCAGGTGATAGGACTTTCCAAAGTGCAGACGTGGGATAGCTTGGCTAGCGTTCTTGATGGTGGTATAACAGCAGTCAAGTGTGTTAGCTCCTTTGGTTCCACAGGTGATATGTTGGTGGTAGTTGGTCAAGCTGGTCTGGTTGAGATCCCCTGCAATGAATTGGAAAGCATCAAGATGCACTGTTTTGTGACTACTGACCATGGTGTTCTGCTCTTCCGGTGCCTAGCTGACATTGGCCAGGGGTAGAGTGTACACCCCTACCAGGATGCTGGCAGAAAGCACCCTCAGCAGGTGAAGTGGATGACATTTGACTGCTAGATGTTTCAGGTCAGGTGAGCAGGACTGAGATAGAACTGCCACGTCCGTGCACCAAGATGTGTTAATCATGAAGCCTATTCTGCCTCCTCTACCTTTAAAAGACTCGACTGACCTGTCTTTGCAGTGGATGGTGAAGCCCTTAACTGTAGTGCCATGTCTGAAATGGTGGGAGTGAGCCACTTTTCCATGAAGCAAAGTGCATTGCAGTCCCTGATGTCCCTATGGCACTGCAATCTTGATTTGAGGTCTTCAGTTTTATTTCTAGAGACTATTTTTAGCCGCAGTATAGTGGGGAGTTGGGGTCTAAGGCTCTGCGTTTCAAACTCACATGCAGACCAGCACACTTTCTGTGCTTCCTTTTTCTTAAAGGGAAACTGCACTTGGGTCTAAATCTGCAGTCCAGGGGCCGCTGATTTTAAGGATCAATAGATTACATTAATACTTTAAAATGATGTTGTTTACTGAAGTACCCATGGCTGTGACTGTGGATTTCAGCTGTAGTTGTCCAAAATGGGAATATTTAATGACTCGCTTTGGAGCTGCACGCGTAGTCACCGCTTATCAGCACCATTTTGAGGACGAGACTCTGCAGCTCCTTGCAGTCTCAGACGGGGCGGTTGCCACACCAAGCTGTGATGCACCCAGGTTGGATGCTTTCTATGATGCAGCACGAAAAACTGGTGAAAGTCAACGGGGACATGTTAAAGTCCTTTAGCCCCCTGAGAAAGCAAAGGCACAAGTAAGCTTTTTTGACCAGGCCATTAACACAGTTGGACTAGGGCAGGCTATTGATAATGTTCACTCCTCACAGTCTGAGCACTGTTGATTTAAGCAGAAGCACGCGTGCCATCTCTTCCTGAGGTCAATGACCGGCTCTTTTGTTTTGCTGACACTGTCGTCAGCATGCCACATCACTAGGCCAGTGTAGATAGCAATGGAGTTACACTCTGCCACTCAGTCATACGGAACTCCTCAGCGCACTGTTGATCAGGTGGTACAGAGCACATCAGGTAGAGATGCTGCCTCACAACTCCAGTGACTCAGGTTCTATCCCGACCCCGGGCGCTGCCCATGTGAGCTTAATTGGCTGGTGCAATATGGTAAAGGGACACAGTGAGGGAGTCAGTGGGCTTGTGGGGAGAATCAGGCAGGATTCAAGCTGGATTGGTGTAGGTGGGAGGAAGTTGACTGGCACAGACTTGGTGACTTGTGCTATGTCAGGTGAAACCATGAGGAGCTGAGGAAGAAGGTGAGGGCCTCAGCAGGTGTTAAGGAAGAGTGGGCCTCTCCTTTCAACTACCTCATCACAGATTTGAAATGATCCCTTCCCCGCCTGTACAGGGCCGGGCATTTGGCCTGCTATAATGGATTAATGGGGAAAGCTTAGTCAGTATGGATAAGCTGAGCCAAAGGACCTATTTCCATGCCTCTCATGGTCTGGATCGGGGTCCCTTTAAATTTACCTTGTTTATATTACGATCCAGACTGTTGATTCCCTGTTTTCCCGTGTCCCTCGGCTTTGGTGATTAGAGGCAATTAACGCTCAGCTGAGCCAGTGGTTTATAGTCTCCGGCTTTCAGCCGTTCAGCGCAGGAGCGTCGTCAAGTCATCAAAGGTACGGTGTGCCGATGTCATCTGGCCGGAACAAGCCTAGTCTCTGCCGAAGTGAGTGCCGGTAATTCGCCCTTCCTCACCGGAGCAACCCTGTCCAGTTACCTCACCAAAGAGACCTGCAAAGTTTCCTCACCGAGGTGGGTCTATCAGTTAACCCACCGGAGGGAATCAAGAACCGCTGTCTACTGTTCCCGGGCCTAGTCGAGAGCTCGCCACTACCCGGAGGCTCCAAGTCAAGTCCTGGCTCCGGGGGCATTCAAGTACCAAGTCAAGTCCTGACCCTAGCGGTCTGTGATTCCTGCCCCACCACCCTGACTGAATCCCTTCTCTGCCCCTCTCACCTCTAACCCTCGTCTGCAACCCTCGCCTGCACCTCGATCTAGTTCTATCGCCGGAGCTAGATAGGTTCTGTCTGGTGTTCTTTCGTGTTGGTCTTGTCTTGTCCTCGCCTCCGTGGGGTAAGTCAGGCCGTTTTGCCATTGCCCCGCGGGGGTGGTCATGTCTTGTCTTGTCTTGTCCTCGCCTCCGTGGGGTAAGTCAGGCTGTCTTGCCATTGCCCTGCGGGGGTGTTATGAGTCCCAGCCCTATGTCCTGTACCCAGGGAGGGGTCCCAGCTCTCTGTTCTGTGTGTGAGTCCCGGCCCTATGTCCTGTACCCAGGAAGGGGTCCTGGCTCTCTGTTCTGTGTATGTGTTCATGGTTCCATGTACCTGCTCCCCGAGACCGAGGCTCTGTTTTTCCATGTACCTCCTCTCCCTAGCCCATGTCATGTCCTTGCCTGGTTCTGGGGTCCGAGCCCGGGGCAAGACCCAGGTACTGGGTCCTTGCCCAGTCTCTGGCTCGGAGTCCATACCCTAGCCTCTTCATGTCTCCTCTAGTTCTGGGATCTGATTCCGAGTCCTAGCCCAGACCCCTAGTCCCAGCCTAGTCGTAATCCTGAGTCCTTGTCCAGTCACTATTCCTACTCCTGCCTTGCTCTCCTGGTATCGAACAATAAACTAAATCTAAGTAACCTCACAAGATGTGTCTTGCACTTGGGTCCACCCTTGCTCTCAATGCCCCCGCCATTGTGACAGTGCTAGATTACTCAACTGGATCCTCTAGTCTCAAAACTTGGGCATGGTTCCATGAGATAAGTCCACCGTCCCATACTCTTGAATATCATGATGCCCGACTCCACACAGCATTATAACTGAGCTTAATCGAAACACAAGGGATTCTGCTGATGCTGGAAATCTTAAGCAATACATACAAAATGCTGCAGGAACATGCCCTCTGGTTCACCACCTCCTTCCCTTTGTTCCATGGTCCACTATTCTCTCCTATCAGGTTCCTCCTTCTTCACTCCTTTACCTATTTCACCTATCACCTCCTAGCTTTTCACTCGATTCCCTTTCACTCCCCCGCTTCCTTACCCACCACTCACCCACCTTCTCCCTCACCCGGACTCACCCATCACCTGCCAGCTTGTACTCATCCCCGTTCCCTCGCCTTCTTGTTCAAGCTTCTGCCCCCTTCTTTTATAACCCCAAAGAAGAGTCCCGGCACAAAACATTGATTGTTCATTGCCCTCTGTGGATACCACCTGACCCACTGAATTCTTACGGCATTTTGTGTGTGTTTTTAATTTAAATGTAAATGTACTTCCCTGACAATGTGAGCCCAGATTAGGAATGGATTCAGCAAGTCCCCATGGAATGCTTCATATTGAGCATTACCCTGGTTTATTCAGACTAATGATTCCCAAGACTCTTCTCTTCTTTTGTTAAGCAGTGTACCACATATCTGTCAGATTAGTATTCAGCATTCTGATGTTCTGAGTGCTTTGCGGTGATCTGCTTTATTTTCTGATTAATCTAATCACTTCTCTCAGGCACCAAGCTCCAATTCCTTCATCGTTATTGTTTCAGAGCCAATTTTCTGTTCACTAATTGGTTGTTGGTTATGTTTGGCTCCACGCATTTCACCCGCAAGCTGTCAGACTGATGTGAAATGTTAATACTGGAATTAATTGAAGGTGCAACATCAAAAAAATATAGTGCCAGAACTATTTCTGCACCTGTCTCCATTTACACTGGGATGCAATGATTTCCCTCCTGACTTTGAATTTTCTTAAATCAAGAATTGAAATGCCTTGAGTAAAAGAAAATTAAAGAACTGCAGATGCTGAAATTCTGAAATAAAGAAAAAGCCAGAAGGCTTTTGGCATGCTGGCTTGAGAAATTGGGACATCACGTTGCAGTTCTACATGACATTGCATTTGGAATATTATGTTCAGCTTTCAAGTTCAAGTTCAGGTTTAACTATTATTCAACGATTCATGAATATAGGTGATTGAAATAGAGTTCCTCCATTGCCAAGGTGCAAAATGCATTACCTACAGCACATAGCTCATAACACAAATACCACACATGAATTCAGAAAAACAACAGTCAAAGAGAAAAAAAATACACTAGTCCCTGCGTGTACAACTTGTTCTTCCACCAACCAAACACCAGAGAGCAGCTCTGAGTGAACACTGGAAGGGGCAGCCCCCAACCCAGAATGGATTCCAGTGTTCCCACAGAGATCTCTCCCCCTGCTGTAGGAAAGATGTCCTTAAGCTGGAAAAAGTGCAGAGATTTATGTGAACGTTGCTGGGACTTGGAGGACTAAGTTATGGAGAGAGGTTGCGCAGATTGGGACATTTTTTAATAAAACCATAATACCATCGACTTAGGAGCAAAATTAGGCTATTTAGACCACTGAGTTTGCTCTGCCATTCAATCATGGCTAAGTTATCTTCTCCCTCAACCATGTTCTCCTACCTGCCCTCTGTTACCAAGTTCAAGTTAATTGTCAGTCAACCATATACTGTACACCTCCAAATGAAGCAATATCCCCCCAGACCAAGGAGCACAACACAGTACATAGAACTCACACACAACAGATTAAGTAAAATTGCCAGGAGAGAATGAATAATTCATATACTTATCAAGGGCAGTTTATCCACCTGTTTCTGAAGATTGATCATACTGAACAATATGTGAACGACAGATGATGTAATTACGGTAACATTTCTGTGAAAGAACGAATCTGCAGTCCGGATATTGAAGTGTTTGATGTGAGTTTGTGTCCGTATTATCTACCGCGTGAGTTCAGCCATGCCCTATCACTCATTGTCCACTCTCCACCTTCCCAATGCAATCCCGATGCTGCGTGTGACGTCACGCACACTGCCATCGCAAGACTCCAGACTCAACACCCCAGTGCATTCATCGCAGTATCGGGAGACTTCAATTATGTTTCTCTCTTGACAACCCTGCCCACCTTTAATCCGTTTGTCAAGTAGCACCCAAGAGAAGATAAAACACTGGATCTCTTGTATGCGAATGTGGACACTGTAATACCATCAAGGATGATTTGCTGCTTCTAAAAGAGCAAAACATGGGTCACCAGTGATCTAAAGGCTCTTCTCAACCACAAAGAGAGCCTTTAGATCAGGAGACAGGGAGGAATTGAAACATGTACAGAAGTTGCTAAAGGAGAAGATCAAAGTGGCTAAGAGGAACTCAGGAGAGAGCTGGAGAGCAAGCTTGGGCAGAGTAGCACACGGGAGGTGTGGAGAGGCTTGAAGAACTTCACTGGCTGTGGAGCCTCAAAATGCAACCGTGAATTGGAAAATTAGTTAAACCAATTCTTCAGTCGGTTTGACAATTACCCTCCTGTTCACACCCCCCTCAGAACTTCAACCCAGTTGCCAAGGCACCCAATACTCCCTCAGCACCAACTCATCCCCTCCTCCCTCCACCCCCCCAATTCAACACGTAGATGAACAACACAGTCTATCACTGTCTACATTCCCTCCTTGCCCTGCACCTACCATCCACACTTCCACATACCAACTGTTATCATCCCAATCCTCACCTCCCCCCACCCCCACCTTCCACCAACTCCCCCACATAACAACTGCTATCATCCCAATCTTCATCTTCCACCAACTCCCCAGTCATCATCGACTCGCCTTCACTGCTGAGCAGGTGAGAAGGGCTCTGGGGAAACTCAGACACGGCAAAGCATTGGGACCGGATGGTGTGAACCCCAAGGTCCTGAAGGAGTGTGCTGAGTTGTGTGGAGTTCTGCGGCGCATTTTCAATCTGAGTCTCAGCCTGGAAAGGGTCCTGTGTGTGTAATAAACATCACGTGTGGTCCCAGTACCCAAGAAGGGCCAACCAAAAGTCTTGAATGACTTCTGACCTCACACATCATGAAGACTCTAGAGAGGTTGGTCCTGGCTCACCTCCGACCCCTGGTTGAATCAGCCCTCGATTCCCTGCAGTTTGCCTACCAGGAGAACAATGGAGTCATTGATGCTGTCATTTACCTGTTGAATAGAACCAACTCCCATTTGGATCAGCAGGGCAGCACTGTGAGGATCACGTTTTTTCATTTCTCAAGTGCCTTCAATGCCACACAGCTCTCATTGCTGGGGAAAAGCTCCGTTCAATGCAGGTTGGCACTTCCATTGTATCCTGGATAATGGACTACCTGACTGGCAGACCACAGTTCGTGCAGCTTCAGAGTTGTGTGTCAGACATGGCTATACGCAGCACTGGGACCCCACAGGAGACTGTATTGTTTCCCTTCCTGTTTACCCTGTATACCTCAGACTTTAGATACAACACTGAGTCATGTCATCTGCAGAAATTCCCTGACGACTCAGCAATAGTTGAGAGTAGGCAGGCCTCTCCTTCACATGTTCTATCAATCTGTTGTCACAAGTACAATCTTCCATGCATGTTGTGCTGAGGCAATGGCATCAACACAGGTGGTGCCAATAGGCTCAATAAACTGATTCTGTTATAGGAGTCAAACTGGACACACCGGAGGCTGTGGTAGAACAAAGGAACCTATGGAAAATACTGGCAATTCTGGACAATGTTTCCAACCCTCTGCATGCCACCTTGGCTGAACAGAGGAGCACTTTCAGTAATAGACTAAGACAACTGCACTGCTCCAAAGAGTGCTGTATGAGGTCATTCTTACCCTCGGCCATTAAGCTGTATAATGATTCAACCTATACCCAGGAAGTGATGACCTCATCCAGTTAGACTGTTTGTGGTAAGTTTCTTTTATTCTTTCTTACTTCTCTTCTAATATTTGCATATCAGCGCACTTGTAATGCCTCTTTGGCACTGTAATTTCCCTTGGGATCAATAAAGTATCCACCTATCTTAAATGCCGAACAGAAGTCAATAACAACATCCTGGCATATGAGGCACCATTTTCTGGAGGATGAAGTAGAGGGCAAAGGCTATGACATCATCAGTGGATCAATCTGAGCGATAAGCAGACTGGAGAGGATCGAATGTAGCAGGAAGATGAGACTTTATGCGATTTATAACCAGCTGCTCAAAGCACTTCACCTTTAACGCCCTTACAAATCAAGAACCTTTCAACCTCTGCTTTAAGCATATCCAATGACTTGGCCCCCACAGCTTTTTGTGGCAATTCATTCCACAGATTCATCATCCCTGGTTAAAGAAATTGCCCCTCATCTCTGTTCGAAAGGAACGTCCTTCTATTCTGATGCTCTGCCCCCTGGTCCTAGAATCTCCCATAATTGGAAACATCTTCTCCATATCCACTCTATCCAGGCCTTCCACTACTTTATAAGTTTCAATAAGGTACCCTCTCATTCTTCTAAACTGCAGCAAGCACAAGTCCAGAACCATCAAATGCTCCTCATCCATTAACCCTTTCATTCCTGGGATAATTCTTTTGAACCTCTTCTAGACGCTTTCCAAGGCCACCACATCCTTTCTTAGATACGGGACCCAAAACTGCACACATTACTCCAAGTGCCCTCTGACCAATGCCATATAAAGACCTAACATTTCACCCGTGCTTTCATATTCTAGTCCTCTCAAAATGAAAGCTAACATTGCATTTATCTTCCTCACCACTGTCTCAACCTGCAAGTTAACCTTTAGCGAATCCTGCATGAGGACTCCCAAGTCCCTTTCCACCTCAGTTTAGAAAACAGTCTACACTTTTATTTCTTCCACCAAAGTGCATGACCATGTGCTTCCCAACATTGTATTCCATCTGCCACTTCTTTGGCCGTTCTCCAAATCTGTCTAAGTTCTTCTGTAGTCTCTCTGATTCCTCAAAACTCCAAATGTCACCCACTTTTCAAGAGGGGAGAGAAGCAGAAGAAAGGAAACTATAGGCCAGTTAGTCTGACCTCAGTGGTTGGGAAGATGTTGGAGTTGATTATTAAGAATAGGTCTCAGTGTACTTGGAGGCACATGGTAAAATAGATTGTGTTCAGCATAGCTTTCTCAAGGTAAAGTCTTGCCTGACGAATCTGTTGGAATTCTTTGAAGAAATAACAGGATAGAGAAAGGAGAATCAGTTGATGTTTTGTACATGGATTTTCAGAAGGCCTTTGGCAAGGTGTCACACATGAGGTTACTTAAGGAGCTACGAGCTCATGGTATTACAGGAAAGGTTCTAGCATGGTTAAAACGGTGGCTGATTGGCAGGAGGCAAGCAATGCGAATGAGGGGAGCCTTTTCTGGATGGCTGCCAGTGACTTGTGGTGTTCCACAGGGGTTTGTGTTGGGACTGATTCTTTTTTATGTTATATATCCATGATTTGGATGATGGAATTGATGGCTTTGCTGCAAAATTTGAAGACAATATGAAGATAGGTGGAGGGGCAGGTAGTTCTGAGGAAGTAGAGTGGCTACAAAAGGACTTAGACAGATTAGGAGAATGGGCAAAGAAATGGCAGGTGGAATACTGTGCCAGGAAGTGTATGGTCATGCACTTTCATAGAAGAAATGTAAGAAATGACTTTTTTTTACATGAAGAGGAAATACAAGAAACGAAGGTGCAAAGGGACTTGGGAGTCCTTGTGCAGGATTCCCTGAAGATTAAATAGCAGGCTGAGTCAGTGGTGAGGAAGGTAAATGCAATGTTAGCATTCATTTCAAGAAGACCAGAATATAAAAGGAAGGATGCAATGTTGAGACTTTATACAGTACTGGCGAGGCCTCACTTGGAGCATTGTGAGCAGTTTTAGGCCCCTTATTTTAGAAAGGCTGTACTGAAACTGGAGAGTGTTCAAAAGAGGCTTATGAAAATGATTCCAGGATTGAAAGGCTTGTCATATGAAGAGTGTCTGATGGCTCTGGACCTGTATTCACTAGAATTCAGAAGAATGAGAGGCAATCTCATTGAAACCCTTCAAATGGTGAAAGGCCTTGATAGAGTGGATGTGGAGAGGATGTTTCCTATGGTGGGAGAGTCTTAGACTCTAAGACCAGAAGACACAGCTTCAGAATGGTGGGGGGTGGGGGGGTGTCTTTTTTGAACAGAGATGAGGATGAATTTCTTTCACCAGATAGTGATGAATCTGTGGAATTATTTACTACAGGCACCTGTGGAGGCCAAGTCTTTATGTATATTTATGGCAGAGGCTGATAGATCCTTGACTGGTCAGGGCATGAAGAGATATGGGGAGAAGGCAGGAGATTGGGACTGAGAGGGAAATTGGATCAGCCATGATGAAATGGCGGAGTAGACCCGATGGGCCGAATGACCTAATTCTGCTCCTATATCTTATGGTCTTATGATCTTTTACATTTTATATATCTGAAAAAAGTACCCTTTTAGTACCCTTTTTAGTATTATTGGCTAGCTTACCTTCGTATTCCATCTTTTCCTACTTTACGACCTTTTTAGTTGCCATCTGTTGGTTTTTTAAAGCTTCCCAGTTCTCTAACTTCCCACCAATTTTTACTCCATTATATTCCCCCCTTTGGCTTTTTTGTTGGTTTTGATTTCTGTGGTCAGCAACAGTTGCATCACCTGACTTTCGAATACTTCTTCTTTGGGATTTATCTATCCTGTGCCTTCTTGTCTCTGTTCTGTGATCCTGGAAGCTCCAGCCATTGCCGTTCTGCTGTCATCTCTGAAACAACTTTAGCCAGCTCCTCTCTCATGCCTCTGTAATTCCCTTTATTCCACTGTAATATAGAGACATCTGGTTTTAGCTTCTCCCTTTCAAACTGCAGGGTGAATTCCATCATATTATGATCACTGTCTCCTTAGGGTTCCTATTCTTTAAGCTCCCTAATCAAATATGATTCATTGCACAGCATCCAGCACAGGATTGTCTTTTCTCTAGTGGGCTGAACAATAAGCTGCCCTAAAAAGCACAGGCATTCTATAAATTTCTTTACTTGTGATCGAACACCAATCCAATTCTGCCAATCTGCCTGCATATTGAAATTCCCCATGATTGTCCTAATATTGACATTTTTACGTGACTTTTCTACCTCCTGTTATACCCCACATCCTTGGTACTGTTGGGAGCCTGTATGTAACGCCCAACAGGGTACTTTTAACCTTGCGGTTTCTTAACTCTACGCACAAGGATTCTACATCTTCCGATCTTATGTCACCTCTTTCTAAGCATTTGATATCATTTTTTACCGACAGAGCTACCTCTGCCTATCTAACTGTTCTTTAGATGCAATGCGTATATTTGGATGTTAAGATCCCAACCGCTATCTTTCAGCCATGACTCAGTGGTGCCAATAATGTCATAACTGCCAACTTCCAACTGCCCTCCAAGATCATTTACCTATTTGCATAAACTGCATGCATTCAAATATAACACCTTCAGTCCTGTATTCATCACACATTTCAATTTTGTCTCCATGTTACTAAAAGTTAAAATCTTATCTCTTTCTATACTTTTTGTCCTTTCTTTTATTCTGGTGACTTCCATAAAATTCCTGCCCTCTCCTTCCCTTTTACTTTATCCTTACCTTTCCAAGCTGTTGAACTATCCCTACCTCCCACTATTTAATCTGGAGCCCTATCCACAGACCTAGTTATGCAATTCACCAGGGTCCTGGTCCCAGCATGGTTGTGGTGGAGCCCATCCCATGAGAACAGCTCCCTCCTTCCCCAATACTGATGCCAGTGTCGTGCAAATTCAAACTCCCATCTCTTACACCAATCCTTCAGCCGCACATTTTGTTCTTTGATCATATTCACTTTGTGCCAATTTGCACAGAGCATAGGACAATGAGGGGTAACCTTATAGCTGAGTATAAAATCATTAGAGGCATAGACAGGGCAAATGCATACAGTCTTTTCTCCAGGGATGGTGAATCAGAAATTGGAAGGCATAATTATAAGGTGCGAGGGGAAAAATTTAACAGGAACCTTGGGG
This sequence comes from Mobula hypostoma, assembly GCF_963921235.1. NCBI lineage: Eukaryota > Metazoa > Chordata > Chondrichthyes > Myliobatiformes > Myliobatidae > Mobula > Mobula hypostoma. The sequence continues at coordinate 71,048,366 of NC_086107.1, read as the reverse complement.
AAAATATTTTCATCTACAGAGTGGAGTGTATATGAATGAGGTGCCGGGGAAGTGATTGAGTCAGGTACATTAATAACATTAGAAAGGCTCTTGGACAGGTACATGGGTAGGAAATAGCTAGAATGTGACCGGCCAAACACGGACAAAATATGAAAGCTTATATGAGAATCTTGTTCAACATGTAGCTGTTGGGCCCAAAAGACCTGTTTCTCTGTTATATGACCCTATATCACTCAGCAACAATATGGTCGGTCCTACTGAGTTTTTCCTGCCTTTTCTGTTTTTGTTAACATCAAATAAGAAATGACAGTCTGGACTTATGAACTGCATCTGGATAGCAATTCCAGTGGGTTCCAGATTTACTGGAGCTTTGGCTATAGATAAAATCATTGAATAACTCTTTCAGTTTCCTCCTGGTGCTCTGATTTCATTCCACATATCTAAGTGATGTGGTTAATTGACTGTTGCAAATTACTGCAAGCGATTGCTTAAAAATAAAGGACATTGGTCGAATGGCTTCTATCTGTATTGTTATAAGAGTTAAAATAAATTTATTATTAAAGTACATATATAATATTGGATTTATCTTCTTGTGGGCATACTCAATAAATCCAATAACCATAATAGAATCAAAGAGAGACTGCACCAACCAGCGTGCAAAAGAGAAAAAAACTGTGCAAACACAATAAGAAAGAAGAAAAGAAATAATGGTGATAATAACAATAAATAAATAAGCAATAAATATCGAGAACATGAGGTAAAGAGTCATTAAAAGTGAGTCCATAGGCTGTGGGAACAGTTCAGTGATGGGGCAAGTGAAGTTATCCCCACTGGTTCAAGAGCTTGAAGTTTGAGGGGTAATAACTGTTCCTGAACCTGGTGGTGTGAATCCTGAGGCTCCTGTATTTTCTTCTTGATGGCAGCAGTGAGAAGAGAGCATGACCTGGGTAGTGAGCAACCCTGATGATGGATGCTGCTTTCCTATGACAGTGTTTCGTGTAGGTGTGCTCATTGGTGCGGAAGGCTTTACCCATGATGGACTGGATAGGTCCTTTGAAATGATACCACTGAGGAGTTTAAGATTGCTGACCCACTTCACCTTTGATCCCCTAATGAGGACTGGCTCATGGACCTCTGGTTTCTTCATCCTGAAATCAATAATCTGCTCCTTGGTCCTGCTGACATTGAGTGAAATGTTGATGTTGTGTCACCATTCAGCTAGGTTTTCAATCTCCCTCCTATATGCTGATTCAGCACCACCTTTAATTTGGCCAATAAGGGTGATGCTGTCAGCAAATTTAAGTATGGCATTAGCCACACAGTCATATGCGTAAACTGAGTAGAACAGGGGCTAATTACACCGCCTCGTGGTGTACCTGTGCTGATAGAGATCATGGGGGAGATGTTGTTGGCAGTCTGAACTGACTGGGGTCTGCAAGTAAGGACATTGAGGACCCAGTTGCACAAGGAGGTATTGAGGACAAGGTTTTGAAGTTTATTGATTAGTCTTGGGGGTATGATAGTATTGAATGCTGAGCTGTAGTTGATAAAGAGTACCCTCCCTCCGAAGGTGCAAACTCCTTCCACCTTTCCAGGTTCCAATCACAGCCTCGTGAGCACTCTCTTCCAAAGTTGTTTGATTTTCCACTGTTTGAATTCTATGCTCTGCAATTTCCTGATGATGCGCTTCCATACTTCCCTCTCTTCATTGAGGGCTCTATGTATATGAAAGGAGTTGTTCTGACAGCAAAAGTTAGTGTCAGAAACTAAGTCATGTGTTGCTTCGAGCTTAAGGGTTCTTTGATTCATAGAGCCAGGGTATTCCAAAACCCCAAGATGTTAGTTCAGCTTCTCTTTCCAGAAGTAATTTCTCAGGTTTGTCGTCGCAGTGACTGATCACATCCTGTAGCATTCACACTGAGGTGGTACAGGAAACACAAATAAAACTGCAGATGCTAGAAACCTGCAACAAAAGCTGAAAATGCTGGAAACACTCAGCAGGTCAGGCAGCATCTCTGGAAAGAGAAGCTGAACTAACATCTTGGGGTTTTCTGCTGTCATCTCACATTGGGGCAAATCTTTAATGTCCAACAAACTGATTAAACACTAGCATTACTATAGCTTAGAACTTCCCTCCCATTGAGCATCAATCATTCTCTGCTTCTGCTTTCCTCCAGCGAGTTAAATCCAAATAAATATTTATTTGATGCAACATAGTATGAATACATGGCATGCATTTTAAAGGGAGATTTGCCCATGTCCTAACAAAGGAAACTGGAATGTCACAATACTGCTGCCCCACTTTTGAGAATTGAAATTGGAATTGATTTATTACCGTCACACGTACTGAGATGCTGTAAAAAACTTGTCTTGCATACTGTTCATACAGACCACATCATTACACAATGCACTGAGCTAGAAGAAAGTAAAACAATAACAACAAAGTATAAAGTGTAACAGCTACAGTGAAAGTGCAGTGCAGGTAGACAATAAGGTGTAAGATCACGACAAAGAGGGTTATGAGGTCAAGAGTCTATCTTATTGCACTGGGAAGTATTTAATAGCCTTATAACAATGGGATAGAAGCGGACTTTCAACGTGCTGATACATACTTTCAGGCTTTTGTGCCTTTGGTCTGATGGAGGGGAGAAGACAGAATGTCCTTGGTGGCTGGGATCTTTAATTATGTTGGCTACTTTACTGACGCAGCATGAAGTATATAAAGAGCCATTAAGAGGGAAGGTTGGTTTCTTTGTCATGCTGAGCTGTGTCCACAGCTCTGCTGATTTTTGCAGTCACATGCAAAGCAGTTGTCATTTCACACTGTGATGCTTCCAGAGAGCATACTTTCCATGATGCATCGATATAGTCTTCCAGTACTGAAGCCTCCAGAGAGATGGAGTCCGGAGGCAACAGACAAAGATATCAGCATGCGTGAGCCAGGAATGAAAAGCAACACTGATACTGATACAGATTTTGAACCCTTTGTGTTTATTGAACCTCATCTGATAACTCAATCTGAGTTAAATGACCTGTCAGAGACTTGGTTCAATATGTACAATAGGTACATTTAATGTCAGCGAAATGTATACAATATACGTCCTGAAAATTCTTTTCTTTGTAAACATCCACAAAAACAGAGGAATGAATGACAGTTAAACATGAGAACACCAAAGACCACCCCCAGCTCCCCCCTCCCATGCATTAGCAGCAGCAAAGCAACAACCCCCACACCCCTACCAGCAAAAAAAACATCAGCATCCTTCACCAGCACTTAAGCGTGCAGCAAAGCATCAATAAAGACACAGTCTTGCAGTAGCCCAAATACTACTCATTCACTCGGTAATTCAACACACCACAGCCTCTCTCTTTCCTTAATAAGGGAAAAAGAGGTGCCCCCGTTTCACAGAGAGAGGGGAGACATGACAAACAGCTCGCTGATTTATGGTGTTGGAAGTCTGTTGCGTCGCTTTTTCTGAGCTCTGTGCCCAGAGAGCTCAGGTCTCTGGACATACAGACAGTAGCCAGTCTGCTGCTCCCGATGTTCCGTATTCTTCCGTGGCGCCTCAGTCAGGGCCACTGACCTTGAATCAGCCCGTCTCCAGAGCCACATAAATCTGGCACTCTGAAGGCACGCTAGTTTTCCAGACCACATCCTCGGGATGTCAAAAACGTCCAATGGTGAGGCCTTGAGAGCGAGTCCCACTCCCGCAAAGAACCAAAGTCAAACTCCAGTTAGGGTCTTCAAAGAACGTTGAAAAGGAAAAAGAACACTGAAAATAATCTTTCTGGGTTTGTCAAAGGCAAAGTCAGAATTATTGGGTTCAAGACTGCAAGGATGGAAGCTGCTGTCACCAGGCACAAAAATTTCCATGAAGGATTTCGATATCTGTGACAGATGTTTTCCAGAATAACTGTGCCAAGATTAAAAAAGCATTTTTGTTCGTCCACAAATCAAACAGGTCATCAATGACAGGAAATTTGAAGAACTTCTTGAGGGACTGGAGAAAATCACATGGAAGACATTCAAGGACATTGTTGAAAATTTTCTTGGCGACTGCAGAGCACCAAGCTATATGAAGCTCGTTGACAACATGCTTCAAGCATATACAACGATGAAATACAACATGTCACTAAAGATTCATTTTCTGCACTCCCATTTAGACTTCTTCCCTGCAAATACTGGTGCTTTCTGTGACAACCATGGTGAAAGATTTCACCAGGACATTGCAGTCACGGAGAAATGGTATCAGGGCAACTGGAATCTTTCAATACTGGCTGATTATTGTTGGACAAGCAAGAAGCCTCAGACACTGAGTAGAAATGAAAAACATCAACAAAGTATCTTTAGCTGAGTTGAACTATTGTGAAGTTTCAGCACTGTTATCCATTTAAACACATTATATTCAATAAAAGTTAATGTTTTGTTTCTCCAAATTGCTACGTAATAGAAGTACTCTGAAATTATATTTGTGTTGAGCTTGAGGAGTTCTATCATAACCACAAGACATTTCTGTGAAAGCAACACTTTTGAAAAAATGTGCTATCTAGTGTAACAATCAAAGAGGGCATACTAAATGTGTTTTGCCTCCTGAGAAGCTAGGTTGTGATGTCTATGTGGTTGGGCCAGGACGGGTTGCAGGTGACATTCACTCCTGGGAACTTGAAGCTCTCAACCCTCTCAACTTCAACACCGTTGATTGGACAGGAGAGCGTGTACCTAGATTCAGCTCAGTTGACTTAGTCAACTTCCTCTGTGTATCTTGTCCAACAATATTTGCCCTCTGTAGTGATGTTGATAGCTTTGTCTTCCTTTGGTATCAGAGTCTGTAATATATTACAGTTGTATCCCACCCCATCCTTGAAGTTCATGTTAGACCGATGCATTAGCATCAGGATGTGATGTGAGTGAGCCTTCCTGAAGGTATATGACTCTCCAGAAACCATTGTGCGTGACCAGGTGAAGGAGCAGCAAGTGTGGATAAAGGTGGGCAGATGTTATGTGTGTTACGGTGGGTGTCACGTGAAAACCAAGAGCTTTTAAAGTCACGACCAAAGCATATTATGCAAATGATGAGAGACTACAGAGGCATTTAAGTGTTCTGGTGCACAATTTTCTGAAGGCTCGGATGTGGATGTGGTGAGAAATCAGTAATTTGCTGAGTGTTATTAGTTATTGCTAGGTGAATTGAATACAAAAGTAAGAAGGAGGGTTTACTTCAGTTATGTGCGGTCCTCTCCAAGTTGCATCTGTTCTATTCCTCTGAATTGTGCATAACTTGAACTATTCACAAGTCAGAAATGTGGCGAAGAACCAGAATCGGAATCAAAGTCACATTTATTATCATTGATGTACTGTACGTAACTGGGTGACCGTCGAATCTATTCAGTATCGTTAAAAGTGTACTTAGGCATCCATTCGGGTAATGCTAGAATAGTTGTCTGTGCCTTTAAGGGAGACGGTGTCATTAAGCACGTGCAGGATAGTGGGGAGACCATTTTGTTTCTGCTGAAGATGCTGGTGGGGCGTTGGAATTGAGTACCTCCCCGAGACTGGGCACGGTGAGGAAAGGTGAGCATTAATTGATGATATCCATGTGAATTCGTTTATGCTCGTTGGTGAACTGAGAATATCAGCAATTTGACATGTTTTGCATGTGGATACCAGTGAAGGCATCGGCGCTGGATCATGTGGCTTGTGCAAAGTTCCTCACCATCCAAGTAGGTCAGTCTTCCTGTAATTTAGCTACCAGGCAATATCTTGTAAAAGTTGTGCCAAAGTGTATCTTTTGTCTAACTTTATTGTATCATGACTGATTGTGCACGTAACCGCGTAACGTGAATGTTTAGTCCCTGTTCGGAAGTTCAGCACATGTGTACTAAAAAGTAGTAGATGCCTTAGATGAGATACATTGGCTTACATTTTTCGCTGTGATGTATAAGATGCAGGATGGGTGGGATTCTAATGTTGTTTGTATTGTGTTCCTTCAGAATTGTCACTACCGTATTAGTACTGTATTAGTTCTGGTATTTTTTACACTGCATATGCAATTCTGTCCATACACAAGGACATGGATTGAAAGTTAAACTGAGCCTGTGATGGCAAGAACTGGTTGTAAATTCGTTCATTTTGTTTTGCAACCCTCTTCTGGCACTTAAACATCTAAAACAGATAAAGGAATTAAAACCCAAAAAAGTAATTGTTGTCCTGAGTGTGTACTTTTCCCCAGGCTACAAAAGGTGAAATTTATTGGTTTTGTAGCAGCACTACAGTACAAGGCATAAAAATTACTATGTGCTACAATAAAAAAACAAATTGATGAATAGTACCAAAGAGGAACATTCAGAAACCTGACGGTAGAGGGGAAGAAGCTTGTTCCTTAAAATGTTGAGTGGGGGCCTTCAGGTCCCTAATGGTAGTAATGAGAAGAGGACATGACCTATATGATGAGCGTTCTGAATGATGGATGTTGCCTTCTTGGTGCATTACCTTTTGAAAATGTCCTCAGTGGTGGGGAGGATTGTGCCTACAATGGAGCTGGCTGAGGGTACAACCCTCTTTCAATCATGCACACTGGGTCCTCCGTACCTGGCAGTCAGAATGCTCCCCACTCTACATCGGTAATTCCCTCTCAGCAGAAGATGCCTGCAGAGGTAAATTATCCATTGCATACATCATCTGGACAAGCATTTTAAATCTTGCTTTGCCATTTTTAATAATAAAGATGAAACTAACAAATTTAACCCGAACCAATTCTTTTAACAGGCTTTACTGTCGGTGAGGTAAATGCTTTTGACTGTTTTGAAAAGACTGCTGCAGATGGCCTCGCTGATGTGTATCCAGAAATGTACATCAACAAGCTAACTCGAATGCATTTGCTTTAAATTTGATGCGACAAAATTCTAGCTTGGTTTTAGAACACAAACATGAGAAAACCTACAGATGCTGGAAATTCAAAGCAACACACACAAAATGCTGGAGGAACTCAGCAGGTCAGGCAACATGTATGGCAAGGAATAAACAGTCAAAGTTTTTTTCGGGACTGGAAAACTAATGAGGTCAGAGTAAGAAGGTGGTGGGGAGAAGAAGTAAAAGGTGGTAGGTGGCGAGTGAAAGTCGGAGATGGGGGGTGAAGTAAAGAACTGGGAAGTTGATTGGTGAAAAATTCTCTTCACCCCCTCCACCTCTCTCAGTTTCACCTGTCATTTCCCACCTTGAACTTTTTCCTCCCCTCCTCCAACTTCTTACTCTGACATCTCATCTTTTTTTCCCAGTCCTGATGAAGGGTCTTGGCTCAAAATGTTGACTTTTACTCTTTTCCACAGATGCTGCCTGACCTGCTGAATTCTTCCAGCATTTTGTGAGTGTTGCCTTATTTCAAGAACAGTTAGCTGCAGCCAGCAAATCCATCCCACCGATCTCCCAAACACCCCATCGTATGGACAGGCCGTATATGGGAGAGCGTTCGTAAGATGGGCAGGACCTGTAGTGCACTCGTCAGACCACATAATAATAATAATAATAATAATAATAATAAGTACTTTATTGATCTTGAGTAGGAAATTATTTTGTTACAGCAGTAACATTTAAAAATACATTTAGCAATAATAATAAATATACTAATTATATTAACTAATAGTGATATACACAATAATACTTTACCAATGTGCAAGAATGTACAATACTGTGCAATAATAATGTACAAAATAATAAAGCAGAGACTATTGTACTATGATGTGTATTGTATATGCTTATTGCACTTGGTAGGAAAGATTTTCTGTAAAGATCTTTGTGACAGCGGAGCTGAATGAGTCTGTTTGAAAAGGTGCTCAGCTGCTTATTCAGTAGGTCATGGAGAGGATGTGCCTGATTGTCCATAATGGATAACAATTTGTTTAGTGACCTCCTCTCCACCACTAACTCAAAAGAGTCGGGGTTGTAGCCAAGGACAGATCCAGCCTTTCTGATGAGCTTATTTAGTATTTTTGCATCACCAGCACCGATGCTGCTCCCCCAATATAAAGCCACAAAGAAGAGCGCACTCGCTAAAACAGACTGGTAAAAGATCTCCAACATCCTGCTGCACACATTGAAGGATCTCAGCTTCCTTTGAAAATAAACTCTGCTTATCCTCTTCTCATAAACAGCCCTGGTGTTGGTTTTCCAGTCAAGTCCGTTGTCGAGGTGAACACCCAAGTATTTGTACTCCTCCACCACTGCAACTTCTTCTCCCAGAATGTATACAGGACTCGTCACAGTCCTCTTACTCCTGAAACCAATCACCATCTCCCCGGCTTTGGCCACATTCAAGAGCAGGTGATTCCTCCCGCTCCACTCCACAAACTTGTCCGCCAGTCCTCTGTACTCTGACACCTGCCCATCTCTGATGCACTGAACCACTGCAGAGTCATCAGAGAATTTCTGAAGTGACAAGACTCAGAGTTGTACTGAAAGTCTGAGGTGTACAGTGTGAACAGAAACGGAGACAGGACAGTCCCTTGTGGGGCTCCAGTGCCACTCACCACCATCTCAGACAGAGAACTACCCAGCCGTACAAACGGGGCTCTATCTGTCAGATAGCGGGCTTGTCTATGTCCATCCTTTGCAGCTTCTCACTCAGAAGACGCACTAACTGAGGAGATGATACTAACATTAGCTCAACAATATCTGACAATTACATTTTGTAGAAAAGATTTATTTCTTTGATAATGTGATCCAATTGTAATGAGGTGAGGGAGAGGTTTCATGAAAGAAAATATTTCAAAGAGAATATCCCAGAAGGACACTAGATGGAGAAAACTCCAACCTATGGCTCCCAGGCGAGGTCAGGAGTCCTTGAACAGAAGCCCTATAGTGAAAGCTTATCTTTGCATCTGTAGCCTGTAGAGCAGATGTCGAAAAATTAGCTGTATCCCTTTACACATGCCCACTGGCTTTTGGCTCTGTGTTTGTTGGGTACACAAATGTCCTGGAAAAATATACCTGCAGATGGCCCAGTCTGAGTACCCAGTTCACAGGATTCTGATGAAAATGCTGCAGTGCACTAAGGTACTTCTGAGGCAGTTGAAATCTGCCGAGAGTTGAAATATAAAAATGAAATCAAGAAGTGCTGTTGATGGCCTCCCTTACTGCCATGTTGAGGCCAAACTCAGGCTGGAGGAGCAACACTCATATTCCATCTGCCTAGGTCTCCAATGAACGTCGATTTCTCTGACTTCCAGTCATCACTTCCCCCACCCCCCCTTCCTTCTCTCTTTCCCCATTCCCCATTCTGGTTATCCTCTCACCCCATGTCCTCTTCTCACCTGCCCATCACCTCCCTCCAGTCACTCTCCTCCTTCCCTTTCTTCCATGGTCCAATGTCCTCTCTTATTAGATTTCTTCTTCAACCCTTTACCTCTTTCCACCTGTCTCTTCCCAGCTTCTTATCTCACCCCTCCCCAACTCACCTACCTTACCCCTTCACCTGGACTCACCTATCTCATTTCAGCTGGTGCTTCTTCCCCTCTGCCCACCTTCTTATTCTGGCTTTCACCCCATTGCTTTCCAATCCTGAAGGGTCATGACCCAAAATGTCAACCGTCAGTACCTCCAGTTGATCTCTGCCTTTTTGTGTGCTTCCCCCAACTGTCAGTCTGTGGTTTTGTATTGCCGTGTGCTCCTGTCCCCTCTCCTGCTCTACTCTGTCTCTCATCTGTTTCTCATTATTACCTGTATTACTGTCATTGTGCTCCACTTATCATCTGCCTCTCTGTTTATTGCTCAGAGTATTCCAGTCCTGAGTTTTCACCTGTTTGTTGCCAGATTGTGCCCGTCAATTTTTCTGAGCCTTTCCAGCATTTGTATCTGTACTCAGTCTGTCTGAATATCGACTCTGCCTGTTTCTAATTCTGGGTTTTTGGATTTCTCTGGATGTTTTGATCTCTGCCTGAACTTTGACGCTAACTTTCTTTGCACGTCAGGATTTGTTACTCAATTAGTATCACAGTGTGCACAGTACTGGGTCTGCGATTGGATCCCTGCTCCAGCGGCCTGACACTTGCATGCATACTGCCTGATTTGCTGAGTGCCTCCAGCATTCTGTGTGCGTTGCTCAAGACTTACAGCATCTGCAGAATCTCTTGTGATTAAAGAAAGTGATAGATCTTATGTTTTTGCTGTTCTTATTTAATAAGCTGGTTGAAGTTCTTTTTTGTTTTTGGTACCATGGATATATTTTGAGGTTTGCTTTATGAATTACAGTCGACTTTCCTGAGTGTTTGAAGCTCTTGTTTTAAAAAAGAAAGGATTGATGATAATATATTTGTAATAATCTTTATATAAAGAGGTGATAAAATGTCACAGCCTCTACTTACACTGATATATCACACCTATTGCTATAACTAAAAGATCACACTGATATACCACACTGTAATGCCAAGCTAAAGTGAGCAGGGGATAGTGGAAGCAAAGGGACAATCATTCACAGCACCTAGATTTTCAGAGTTATAATCCTTTGTCTCATTTCATTTATCCCAATATAAGAATAAAATTATGAATATGACTTTGAAATTGAACTAAATTGTTACATTAATTATGTGCTCAACAGCATTTTTGAAGATGTCTGTGCCTTGGTCAATGCATTGATGTTGTTGTAATGTTTTATTCAGCAAAAATAAGCAACAGAATTCCAATTGAAAAACGCAAACACAAGGAAATGACGAAGGGTCTTGGCCCACAACGTCGACTGTACCTCTTCCTAGAGATGCTGCCTAGCCTGCTGCATTCACCAGCAACTTTTATGTGTTGCTCAGAATTCCAATTGAGGCACTTTTGTAAGAAGAGGCCTCCCGACACAATATTAGATGACATTTTTATATGCTAAAGGTCAAAGGGAACAGCAGGACAATTCTATAATTACAATGAGTCTGCAATGCTTCCTTTGAATTGCATATAGTTTTTACATACCTACTTCTTCGCATCCACACTCCAGACACTGAAAATGAATGTTGACCTCCACTGACTAGGCCACATTCATGCTTATGCAGGCTTCTGAGGGCTCATTGTTCTGAGCTACATTTTAAATCCAATCTACAATCCACATTCCAATCTGAAAATTGGTTGCTGGTGAAATTAATATTTGCTCTATACCCTAACGCCAGAATATGTGGTTCTTGGGAGCTCTCATTCAGAGAGGTGTTGATGTAACATTAGTGTATATCTAGTAATGAACCAAGATAAACAATGGCGTATATTCTCACATGTATTGTTCATATTGTCAGCAGACCATAAAGATGAATAAAGGCTGGACTTTACTTCCTTCACACCTTAAATTGTTTAACTCTACGCCTTAGTAACATTTTCTCATATTTAGTTATTCCCCATCTGTAACAGGGCCAGAGCAGAACAAAGCTTAGGTTCAGAACCATCCCACCATTGAAGGTGGAACAAAATTGTGTTGGGTGGGGATGAGACCCATTCATTATCCATTTATCTCTGCCACTGAGAGATGATACCAACAGTGACTGACTGTGCCTGCCCACCCTCAGGGCCATTGAATAATACAGTAACATGTTTCTGGGAAAATACAAGACAACTATTACAATAAGGCCCAACACACATTGAGGAGCACCACCTCACCTTCTGAGTGGGCTTATCTGGAATCAGTACTGAATTCTGCAATGTCTGGTGTTACGAGAATACACATAAAATTAAGATGTTTGCTGGCCTGGGCTAGCATCAGTGGCATCAGCAGTTGGTCTGCCACCTGCCCTCAGGGGAAGGAGAGATAAGGAACAATGGAGCAGCGTCTGGAGATGTGTAATGAAGGGATGTGGGAGGAAGAACTGTCTGGAGCGGCTCCCCCCTTTGAGCCCTGAACTGTTTGAAGTGATGGACAGGCGATACCCCAGCAGGGGGATAAAAAGGGACAGGTTCGCTAAGACAGACACACACGCCACCCGAGGTAACGAGACCCTGGAAGCGGTACGCTTCTCACGAGTGGGTGGAAAGGTACGATCAGCGGGAACCCGGTGTGTGTCCGCCCTTGCCTGGGTGCCGGGTTCACTGCAGAGGATCGACCGCATCTGGAGGAGGGGTCACAGTCGGTGACCTCAGGTGACATCACCAAGGACCCGCCCAAATGCTGTTTGTGAGCCATCTCGCTGGTCTGTGAGTGAAGCTGTGCTGAATGATGAGTTGTTCCTATTCTATGTCTCTCTTCCCCACCTTGTCCATCGCCATGACAACGATTACTGCGAACTGAACTACAAACTGGACTGAACTTTGAGTCATTTTGAAATTGGTCATTTACCCCTAGACAACGATAGAGCTTGATTGATGCGGTTATCTTAATTCTGTGCACATGTGCGTTTATCATCGCTGAACTGTTGCATTTATTATCCTTTCGATTAATGTGTTGCTTGTTTCTTTAATAAAACTTTCTTAGTCCTAGTACTCCAGACTCCAACTGAGTGATCCATTTCTGCTGGTTTGGCAACCCAGTTACGGGGTACGTAACATAAGTGGGGTTCTCGTCCGCGATTTTGAACGCTAAATTTGGGACGGAGTAAATTGATTGGGTTAAAATTCCCGAAAGAAAGAAAAGACAAACAGCAGAAATGGAGGTTGAGGAATTTATAAAGGCGCCGACCTTGGAGGCATTAGAGGATGCCAGGAAATCGGAATTGATAGCTGTGGCAAAACGGGTGAATCTTGCTAAGGTGAAGTCGACAATGAGGAGAGAGGAGATACACAGAGCTATTGTAGAGCACTATGTATCTAAAGGTGTGTTTCCCCAAGGTGAGCTGGGGGAGGTGTCTATTGAAAAACCTGCTGGAGACGCGGTACAGGTACAGCTTGAAAAACTGAGACTCGAGCACGAGTTCCGGGTACGGCAGTTAGAAAGGCAGGAGAAAGAGAGAGAGTTAGAAAGGCAAGAGAGAGAAAGACAGTTGGAGAGAGAAGAGAGAGAGGGGGACAGACAGTTGGAGAGAGAGGAGAAACAGAGGGAAAGGGAATTTGAGCTGGAGAAGTTAAAGATAAGGGCCGAGCAGGGGCTCGTGCCGAACCAAGGTGGAGGGTTCCGGGCGACCCAGGAGGTTAGGCTGGTTCCCCCATTTGACGATACCGATGTGGATCGGTACTTTCTCCATTTCGAAAAAGTGGCCATAAGTCAGGAATGGCCGAGGGATAAGTGGGTTGTCTTACTTCAGAGTGTACTGAAAGGGAAAGCCCAACAAGCTTACTCCGCTTTATCCGCGGAAGATGCCCAGAAGTATGAGGTGGTGAAGGAGGCCATCCTCAGGATTTATGAGTTGGTCCCGGAGGCATACCGGCAGAGGTTCCGGAATGCGAGGAAGCGGTGGGACCGCACGTATTTGGAGTTTGCTCGCGAGATGCAAACATATTGTGAGCGTTGGTGCGCCTCGAAAGGGGTAGAGGGGGATTATGACAGACTGCTGCAACTGGTTCTGATTGAGCAGTTTAAAGGTTGTGTCCCTGAGGGTATGAGACCCTACCTCGATGAGAAAGAGGCAGCCACGTTAGCCGCAACTGCTAAGTTAGCGGATGAGTATGCGTTGACGCATAAAATGAAGGTTGCCCCGAGTAAAGGCTACCAGAAGGGTAGTCAGGACGGCGGGGAGAGTCCGCCGGAAAAGTCAGAAAGTAAGCCGGGGACTAGTGAAAAGGATAAGGTAGACCGGGAGCAGCCTGGTAGGAAGTCTCCTGGGGTCGTCTGTTATAATTGTGGGAAAGTCGGACACTTTGCGTCCAGGTGCTTTGCCCCAAGGAAGGAGACGGGGAAAGGAAAAGCGGAAATTTTGAATGGCTGTATCGAGCTGTTAAGCGAACCGCTAGGGAAGGACAGGTCTGAAAAAGTCCAGGAAGGGCGCGAGAGGTTTATCTCGGCCGGACTGGTGTCAGTGAAGGAGAGGTTAAAACCAGTTCCAGTGCGGATCTGGAGAGACACGGGAGCGTGTCAGTCATTGATATTGAAGAGTGTATTAGAGTTTAGCTCAGAGACCCAGACTGGGGAGGTAGAGGTCAAAGGTGTTGGGGAAGGGACAGAGTCAGTCCCTTTGCACCAGATACATTTACAGAGCAACCTGGTCTCTGGACTAGTCACGATCGGGGTGAGGTCCGAATTACCGATGAAAGACGTGGAAGTCTTGCTCGGTAATGACATCGCCGGAGGAATCGTGTTCCCAGTCGTGAGATTGACGGGTCAGCCTGCCAGCATGGAGGCCCCGCCCGCGATGGTGAATTTGGCTGAAACATTTCTGCCAACCTTGTATGAGACAGGGTGTAGTGAGATAAGAGGTAGTGAGAGAACTGGGACGTTGGGTTATGTCGGTTACAATAGGGCGGCCAAGTAAACAACACCCATATTTTTTGAGTAATTCAGTGACTAAAGGGCTGATGAACACAGAGGTGTGTATTGGCAATTTAACACGGCTGTCTGAAGCCAGCTTGATAGTGAACCTTGGAAAAAATGAATTCGGCCACGCGAATGTCACTTACCTGGGAATTGTGGTGACACAGGGGCAGCTGGCAGTGATGCAAGCTACAGTGCAGGCTATCGCTGACCTCCCAACCCCGACAGACAAGAGGGCCCTCAGAAGGCTTTTGGAGATGGTGGGGTACTGCAGGAAGTTTTGCAATAACTCTGCGGTCAATACCCGTCCCCCTCCTACTAAGCCCTTGCGAGGGAAAATTGAGTCGGAATGGGACGACCCTTGTTGTTGTGGTCCGGGACAAAACCAAATGAGAGGTTACATTGGTCGCAATTCATCAGTGTTTTTGGCCACTATGAAGTTTGCTGAGTTGGAGCCTGGTCTAAGGGATTATTAATAACACGTGTAAAAGGAACAGAAAATGTGATGACTGTCTGTCAAGGTGTTGACAATTTCAAATTCTCTGTATTAGCTAAATAACTGTTAAAGATGTATATTGTGTATGTATCAGATAATGTAGTCATGTTTGTAATTTTTACCTCCCGGTAAAAATCCTTAAAGGGGGGAAGTGTTACGAGAATACACATAAAATTAAGATGTTTGCTGGCCTGGGCTAGCATCAGTGGCATCAGCAGTTGGTCTGCCACCTGCCCTCAGGGGAAGGAGAGATAAGGAACAATGGAGCAGCGTCTGGAGATGTGTAATGAAGGGATGTGGGAGGAAGAGCTGTCTGGAGCGGCTCCCCCCTTTGAGCCCTGAACTGTTTGAAGTGATGGACAGGCGATACCCCAGCAGGGGGATAAAAAGGGACAGGTTCGCTAAGACAGACACACACGCCACCCGAGGTAACGAGACCCTGGAAGCGGTACGCTTCTCACGAGTGGGTGGAAAGGTACGATCAGCGGGAACCCGGTGTGTGTCCGCCCTTGCCTGGGTGCCGGGTTCACTGCAGAGGATCGACCGCATCTGGAGGAGGGGTCACAGTCGGTGACCTCAGGTGACATCACCAAGGACCCGCCCAAATGCTGTTTGTGAGCCATCCCGCTGGTCTGTGAGTGAAGCTGTGCTGAATGATGAGTTGTTCCTATTCTATGTCTCTCTTCCCCACCTTGTCCATCGCCATGACAACGATTACTGCGAACTGAACTACAAACTGGACTGAACTTTGAGTCATTTTGAAATTGGTCATTTACCCCTAGACAACGATAGAGCTTGATTGATGCTGTTATCTTAATTCTGTGCACATGTGTGTTTATCATCACTGAACTGTTGCATTTATTATCCTTTCGATTACTGTGTTGCTTGTTTCTTTAATAAAACTTTCTTAGTTCTAGTACTCCAGACTCCAACTGAGTGATCCATTTCTGCTGGTTTGGCAACCCAGTTACGGGGTACGTAACACTGGTTACTTGATTTCTCAGTCTATGTCATTTATTTCCATCTGTGATATTGGCATAGATTATTGCTAACTTACCCCCTTTTTTACTTTGCGAAAGGTGAACGTACCCAGCCTGACCTGCCAGGTAAATCTTCCTGCTCTGCATTTTGCAGCTCCTGCATTCTCCTGTCTATGCTTTCACTCTCTAACTGCTCCGATTCACTTACAGAACAGGTTAACCCTGTGTACAGGTTGTTCCCATAATTATCCTGGCTTTACTCTGTCCAAGACATTCCCCTTCCCCACGCTTCCTGCAGACTTGACTCCTTTCCAGTCCCAGTGATCTGAAACATTAGCTCTGTTTCCCTTCCCATAGATGTGACCTGACTTCGCGAGAACTTTCAACATTTTCTGTTGGTGTTGTTACGTACCCCGTAACTGGGTTGCCAAACCAGCAGAAATGGATCACTCAGTTGGAGTCTGGAGTACTAGAACTAAGAAAGTTTTATTAAAGAAACAAGCAACACAGTAATCGAAAGGATAATAAATGCAACAATTCAACAATGATAACCACACATGTGCACAGAATTAAGATAACAGCATCAATCAAGCTCTATCGTTGTCTAGGGGTAAATGACCAATTTCAAAATGACTCAAAGTTCAGTCCAGTTTGTAGTTCAGTTCGCAGTAATCGTTGCCATGGCGATGGACAAGGTGGGGGAAGAGAGACAGAGAGAACAACTCATCATTCAGCACAGCTTCACTCACAGACCAGCGAGATTGCTCACGAGCAACTTTTGGGCGGGTCCTTGGTGATGTCACCTGAGGTCACCGACTGTGACCCCTCCTCCAGATGCGGTCGATCCTCTGCAGTGAACCCGGCACCCAGGCAAGGGCGGACACACACCGGGTTCCCGCTGATCGTACCTTTCCACCCTTGTCGTTGTCCGGTACTTCTCACCACTCGTGAGAAGCGTACCGCTTCCAGGGTCTCGTTACCTCGGGTGGCGTGTGTGTCTGTCTTAGCGAACCTGTCCCTTTTTATCCCCCTGCTGGGGTATCGCCTGTCCATCACTTCAAACAGTTCAGGGTTCAAAGGGGGGAGCCGCTCCAGACAGCTCTTCCTCCCACATCCCTTCATTACACATCTCCAGACGCTGCTCCATTGTTCCTTATCTCTCCTTCCCCTGAGGGCAGGTGGCAGACCAACTGCTGATGCCACTGATGCTAGCCCAGGCCAGCAAACATCTTAATTTTATGTGTATTCTCGTAACACTTCCCCCCTTTAAGGATTTTTACCGGGAGGTAAAAATTACAAACATAACTACATTATCTGATACATACACAATATACATCTTTAACAGTTATTTAGCTAATACAGAGAATTTGAAGCTGTCAACACCTTGACAGACAGTCATCACATTTTCTGTTCCTTTTACACGTGTTATTAATAATCCCTTAGACCAGGCTCCAACTCAGCAAACTTCATAGTGGCCAAAAACACTGATGAATTGCGACCAATGTAACCTCTCATTTGGTTTTGTCCCGGACCACAACAACAAGGGTCGTCCCATTCCGACTCAATTTTCTCTCGCAAGGGCTTAGTAGGAGGGGGACGGGTATTGACCGCAGAGTTATTGCAAAACTTCCTGCAGTACCCCACCATCTCCAAAAGCCTTCTGAGGGCCCTCTTGTCTGTCGGGGTTGGGAGGTCAGCGATAGCCTGCACTGTAGCTTGCATCACTGCCAGCTGCCCCTGTGTCACCACAATTCCCAGGTAAGTGACTCTCGTGTGGCCGAATTCATTTTTTTCAAGGTTCACTATCAAACTGGCTTCAGACAGCCGTGTTAAATCGCCAATACACACCTCTGTGTTCATCAGCCCTTTAGTCACTGAATTACTCGAAAAATATGGGTGTTGTTTACTTGGCTGCCCTATTGTAACCACAATCACCCAACGTCCCAGTTCTTTGCATTTCCTCGGGACAATCAAACACATGGGTGCGAGTCGTTTAATTACTCCTTCGGGGATTAAGGGAGAGACCTTATCAGTAGACCTGGCCAAAACAATAGCCTTCTCCCATCTGACCGATCCCATCCTAATCTTTTCAAAATGGTTTTTTTTCTCTTAGCAGGGGGCCCCTAGCTTCATTGATTTCAACACCGACTAGGTTTGTTAGCATATCAAAAGCCGGTGACCGTCTCAGTTCGCGTCGGTCATGATCAATAACATTTTTCCCCCTGGGCAGCCGGTAACTCTCTTTCATGATTCCACCAACTGTTTCCTCCAGCACCGCAAAATGTCCACCGGGGGGTACCTCGTGGGCCATGTTAAAAACCTCATCCCCATAACTCTTTTGCACCACCCCCCACTCCTCATCTGCGGATGCTGTACTTGATTTCCCTTTCTTCCTTAGCACTTCCTCATCCGCACAATAGCCTACTAGTTCCCTTGTCAAGGCTGTGTCAGAGAGAGCTGTCTCTGCAAAACCCATCAGCCCCTCGCCTCGCTCCTGCGTCTGCACAAATTCTTTCCTGGCTACTGCTACGTCCGTCCCAGCTCCCTCACTACCTCTTATCTCACTACACCCTGTCTCATACAAGGTTGGCAGAAATGTTTCAGCCAAATTCACCATCGCGGGCGCTCCATGCTGGCAGGCTGACCCGTCAATCTCACGACTGGGAACACGATTCCTCCGGCGATGTCATTACCGAGCAAGACTTCCACGTCTTTCATCGGTAATTCGGACCTCACCCCGATCGTGACTAGTCCAGAGACCAGGTTGCTCTGTAAATGTATCTGGTGCAAAGGGACCGACTCTGTCCCTTCCCCAACACCTTTGACCTCTACCTCCCCAGTCTGGGTCTCTGAGCTAAACTCTAATACACTCTTCAGTATTAGTGACTGACACGCTCCCGTGTCTCTCCAGATCCGCACTGGAACTGGGTTTAACCTCTCCTTCACTGACACCAGTCCGGCCGAGATAAACCTCTCGCGCCCTTCCTGGACTTTTTCAGACCTGTCCTTCCCTAGCGGTTCGCTTAACAGCTCAATACAGCCATTCAAAATTTCCGCTTTTCCTTTCCCCGTCTCCTTCCTTGGGGCAAAGCACCTGGACGCAAAGTGTCCGACTTTCCCACAATTATAACAGACGACCCCAGGAGACTTCCTACCAGACTGCTCCCGGTCTACCTTATCCTTTTCACTAGTCCCCGGCTTACTTTCTGACTTTTCCGGCGGACTCTCCCCGCCGTCCTGACTACCCTTCTGGTAGCCTTTACTCGGGGCAAACTTCATTTTATGCGTCAACGCATACTCATCCGCTAACTTAGCAGTTGCGGCTAACGTGGCTGCCTCTTTCTCATCGAGGTAGGGTCTCATACCCTCAGGGACACAACCTTTAAACTGCTCAATCAGAATCAGCTGCAGCAGTCTGTCATAATCCCCCTCTACCCCTTTCGAGGCGCACCAACGCTCACAATATTTTTGCATCTCACGGGCAAACTCCAAATACGTGCGGTCCCACCGCTTCCTCGCATTCCGGAACCTCTGCCGGTATGCCTCCGGGACCAACTCATAAATCCTGAGGATGGCCTCTTTCACCACCTCATACTTCTGGGCATCTTCCGCGGATAAAGCGGAGTAAGCTTGTTGGGCCTTCTCTTTCAGTACACTCTGAAGTAAAACAACCCACTTATCCCTTGGCCAGTCCTGACTTATGGCCACTTTTTCGAAATGGAGAAAGTACCGATCCACATCGGTATCGTCAAATGGGGGAACCAGCCTAACCTCCTGGGTCGCCCGGAACCCTCCACCTTGGTTCGGCACGAGCCCCTGCTCGGCCCTTATCTTTAACTTCTCCAGCTCAAATTCCCTTTCCCTCTGTTTCTCCTCTCTCTCCAACTGTCTGTCCCTCTCTCTCTCTTCTCTCTCCAACTGTCTTTCTCTCTCTTGCCTTTCTACCTCTTTCTCTTTCTCCTGCCTTTCTAACTGCTTCTCTTCGTGTTCTAACTGCCGTACCCGGAACTCGTGCTCGAGTCTCAGTTTTTCAAGCTGTACCTGTACCGCGTCTCCAGCAGGTTTTTCAATAGACACCACCCCCAGCTCACCTTGGGGAAACACACCTTTAGATACATAGTGCTCTACAATAGCTCTGTGTATCTCCTCTCTCCTCATTGTCGACTTCACCTTAGTAAGATTCACCCGTTTGGCCACAGCTATCAATTCCGATTTCCTGGCATCCTCTAATGCCTCCAAGGTCGGCGCCTTTATAAATTCCTCAACCTCCATTTCTGCTGTTTGTCTTTTCTTTCTTTCGGGAATTTTAACCCAATCAATTTACTCCGTCCCAAATTTAGCGTTCAAAATCCCGGACCAGCCCCCACTTATGTTACGTACCCCGTAACTGGGTTGCCAAACCAGCAGAAATGGATCACTCAGTTGGAGTCTGGAGTACTAGAACTAAGAAAGTTTTATTAAAGAAACAAGCAACACAGTAATCGAAAGGATAATAAATGCAACAATTCAACAATGATAACCACACATGTGCACAGAATTAAGATAACAGCATCAATCAAGCTCTATCGTTGTCTAGGGGTAAATGACCAATTTCAAAATGACTCAAAGTTCAGTTCGCAGTAATCGTTGCCATGGCGATGGACAAGGTGGGGGAAGAGAGACAGAGAGAACAACTCATCATTCAGCACAGCTTCACTCACAGACCAGTGAGATTGCTCACGAGCAACTTTTGGGCGGGTCCTTGGTGATGTCACCTGAGGTCACCGACTGTGACCCCTCCTCCAGATGCGGTCGATCCTCTGCAGTGAACCCGGCACCCAGGCAAGGGCGGACACACACCGGGTTCCCGCTGATCGTACCTTTCCACCCTGTGCGTTGTCCGGTACTTCTCACCACTCGTGAGAGGCGCACCGCTTCCAGGGTCTCGTTACCTCGGGTGGCGTGTGTGTCTGTCTTAGCGAACTTGTCCCTTTTTATCCCCCTGCTGGGGTATCGCCTGTCCATCACTTCAAACAGTTCAGGGTTCAAAGGGGGGAGCCGCTCCAGACAGCTCTCTCTCCCACATCCCTTCATTACACATCTCCAGACGCTGCTCCATTGTTCCTTATCTCTCCTTCCCCTGAGGGCAGGTGGCAGACCAACTGCTGATGCCACTGATGCTAGCCCAGGCCAGCAAACATCTTAATTTTATGTGTATTCTCGTAACAGTGTTCAAAGAGCAGGTCCCTCTCTTTAGCATCACTGTGTAAGCATCACTTTCACAATTATTCCTTCATGGATTGCACACACACACACAGCTTGAACCACATCATCAAGTTCGCCGATGACACGACCGTGGTGGGTCTCATCAGCAAGAACGATGAGTCAGCATACAGAGAGGAGGTGCAGCGGCTAACGGACTGGTGCAGAGCCAACAACCTGTCTCTGAATGTGAGCAAAACAAAGGAGATGGTTGTTGACTTATGAGGACACAGAACGACCACTCTCCCCTGAACATCGATGACTCCTCCGTTGAGATCGTTAAGAGCACCAAAATTCTTGGTGTTCACCTGGCGGAGAATCTCACCTGGTCCCTCAACACCAGCTCCATAGCAAAGAAAGCCCAGCAGCGTCTCTACTTTCTGCGAAGGCTGAGAAAAGTCCAGCTCCCACCCCCCATCCTCACCACATTCTGCAGAGGTTGTATTGAGAGCATCCTGAGCAGCTGCATCACTGCCTGGTTCAGAAATTGCACCATCTCGGATCGCAAGACCCTGCAGCGGATAGTGAGGTCAGTTGAGAAGATCATTGGGGTCTCTCTTCCCGCCATTTGAAACATTTACACCACAAGCTGCATACACAAAACAATCAGCATTATGAAGGACCTCATGCAACCCTCATACAAACTCTTCTCCCTCCTGCCATCTGGCAAAAGGCACCGAGGTATTGGGGCTCTCATGACCAGACTATGTAATATTTCTTCCCCTAAGCCATCAGACTTCTCAATTCCCAGAGCCTGGACTGACACCAACCTACTGCCCTCTACTGTGCCTATTGTCTTGTTTATTATTTATTGTAATGCCTGCACTGTTTTGTGCACTTTATGCAGTCCTGAGTAGGTCTGTAGTCTAGTGTAGTTTTGTCTAGTTCTGTGTAGTTTTTGTATTGTTCGTGTAGCACCATGGTCCTGAAAAAAGTTGTCTGGTTTTTACTGTGTACTGCACCAGCAGTTATGGTCAAAATGACAATAAAAAGTGACCTGACTCGACTTGACTTGGGATCTGTGTACCAATATAAACACAGCTACCCCCGGTTTAGAGAGTATCAGCTATAATGAGAAGTTAGACAAGCTTCCCTGGAGTGTTGGAAGTCAAAAAGAGAGTTGATAGAATTTTATAAAATTATGAGAGTCTTAGGTAGGGTAGAAAGTTAGTCATTTTTCTAGGATGGAAATGTCAAATGCTAGAGGACACTGCTTTAAATTGAGAAGAGGCAAATTTAGAGAGAGAGCAGTAGGTTCCTGAAATGTACTGCCGGGGAAATAGCAATGTTTAAAAGGCACTTGGACACATGCTCGGACAGGGAATGGATAGATATTGGCCACATGCAGATACATGGATTAGTTTAGATTAGTGTCATGGTTAACACAAGCTATGTGGGCCAAATGGCCTTTTGCTGTGTTCAATGTACGTTCCACCCGGGGAATACCAAATAGCCTCCTTCATCCTGACGTCATGGATGGTATCAAGCTCTTTGACTGGGTTGGAGTTTTGCTCATAAGGATATGGAGAGTATTCCACCGTATCCAGACTTTTGCCCTGTCTTGGTAGAAAGTGGTTGTGGTGCCAATCAGCCTCTGCTCGATTCATCTGGCTTGTCTGGTGAATACCTGGTCAGTGGTGACTCTCAGAATGCTGCTGGTGAGGGACATAGTAAAAATAGTGAAACTGAATATGTTTGGTGGGTGGTTAGGCTTGGTTGGTGGAGATTATCATTGCCTGATACCTGATAGGTACAAATCAACAGCATGTTGCCAGGGATGAAGCAGTTCAGTAACGAGGGATGGAAGAAGCTAGATCTGTTCTCTGTGGAGCTGAGCAGGATAAAAGAGGATGTAATTATAAATTGGAAGGAGATGCTGGCAGGGATGACAGCAGAACCGCAATGGTCTGAGTTTCTGGGAAAAATGAGGAAGGTGCAGGATAGATGTATTCCAAAAACAAAGACATACTTGATGGCAAAATAGTACAACAAGGGAAGTCAAATCTAATGTAAAAGCAAAAGAGAGGGCATACAACAAAGCAAAAATTAGCCTGAAAACAGAGGATTGGGAAGCTTTTAAAACTCTACAGAGCACTACTAAAAGAAGCATGAGGAAGGAAAAAATGAAATATGAAGACAAGCTGGCAAACAATATCAAAAAGCTAGTAAAATCTTTTTCAAGTATGTAAAAAATAAAAGAGAGATGAGACTGGATATAGGCCCACTAGAAAGTCAGGCCAGAGAAATAATAACAGAGGACGAGGAGACGGCAGATGAACGAAATGAAAAGAGTTTTGGCCTGAAACATTATCTTTTCCTAGATGCTGTCTGGCCTGCTGAGTTCCTCCAGCATTTTGTGTGTGTTGCGAGTGTTTTGCATCAGTCTTCACTGTGGAAGACACTAGGAGTGTACCAGATGTTGAAGGGTGTGAGGAAGAGAAGTGAGTCAAGTTACTATTTCAAGGGAGAATGTGCTCAAAAAGCTGAAAGAGCGATGAGTACATAGTCACTCTAGCCAGATTATCTGCACCCTAGGGTTCTGAAAGACGTAGTGATAGAAACTGCGGAGGCATTAGTAATGATCTTTCAAAAATCATTGGACTCTGGCATGGTGCCAGAGGACTGGAAAATTGCAAATGTCACTCCACTTCTTCAGAATGGAGGAAGACAGCAAAAAGGAAATTATAGACCAGTTAGCCCGACCTCAGTGGTTGGGAAGATGTTGGAGTCAACTGTTAAGGATGAGGTAATGGAGTACTTGGTGACACAGGACAAGATAAGGCAAAGTCAGCATGGTTTCCTTAAGGGGAAATCTTACCTGACAAACCTGTTGGAATTCATTGAGGGCATTACATGTAGGATAGATAAAGGGGATGCAGTGGATGTTGTATATTTGGACTTTCAGAAGGCCTTTGACAAGGTGCCACACGTGAGTCTGCTTACCAAGTTAAGAGCCCATGGTATTACAGGAAAATTACTGGCCTGGTTAGAGCATTGGCTGGTTGTTAGGAGGCAGTGAGTGGGAATAAAAGGCTCCTTTCTGGTTGGCTGCCAGTGACTAGTGGTGTTCCACAGAGGTTGATGTTGAGACCACTTCTTTTTATGCTGTATATAAATGATTCAGATGGTGAAATAAATGGCTTATTTGCCAAGTTTGCAGATGATACAAAGTTTAGTGCAGGAGCAGGTAGTGTTGAGGAAACAGGTAAGATGCAGAAGGACTTAGACAGATTAGGAAGGTGGGCAAAAAAGTGTGCAAATGAAATACAATATTGGAAAATGCACGGTCATGCACTTTGGTAGTAGAAATAAATATGCAGACTATTTTCTAAACAGGGAGAAAATCCAAAAATCTGAGCTGCAAAGGGACTTGGGAGTCCTTATTCAGAACACTCTAAAGGTTAACTTGCAGGTTCAGTGATGAGGAAGGCAAATGCAATGTTGGTATTCATTTCAAGAGGTCTAGAATACAAGAGCAGGGATGTAATGCTGATAATTTATAAAGCAACGGTGAGGCCTCACCTTGAGTATTGTGAACAGTTTTGGGCTCCTCATCTTAGAAAAGATGTGCTGGCATTGGTGAGGGTTCAGAGGAGGTTCACAAGGATGATTCTGGGAATGAAAGGGTTATCATATGAGGAACATTTGATGGCTCTGGGTCTGTTCTTGCTGGAATTTAGAAGGATGAGGGGGGGGATCTCATTGAAACCTTTTGAATGTTGAAAGGCCTAGGCAGAGTAGATGTGGAAAGGATATTTCTCATGGTGGGAGAGTCTAGGACAAGAGGCCACAGCCTCAGGATAGAGAGGTGTCCAATTAAAACAGAGATGTGGAGAATTTTTTTTAGCCAGAGGATGGTGAATTTGTGGAATTTATTACCACAGACAGCTGTGGAGGCCAGGTCATTGGATGTATTTAAGGCCGAGCTTGATAGGTTCTTGATTGGACACAGCATCAAAGGTTACGGGGAGAACGCTGGGGAGTAGGGCTGAGGACAGGGAAAGGATCAGTCAGATAGAATGGCCGAGTATACCTGATGGGCCAAATGGCCTAATTCTGCTCCTATGTCTTATGGTCTTGTAATCTGAGGTGTATAAAATTATGAAGGGTGTAATTGCAACTCGATATGGCGTCTTTAATGTGCAGGATGGAAAGAGGCTGTAGACGGAGCCAATTCGATCCCAGACGGAACCTTCCCTACCATCAAGGACATCTTCAAAAGGCAATGCTTCAAGACGGCAGCATTCATTAGTAAGGAGTATCACTATTCAGGAGATGCTCCTTTTTCATTCTTACCATTGGGGAGGAAGTCAGGAGCCGGAAGACCCATACACAATGTGCTCGGAACAGTTTCTTCCCTGCCCCCGGCCCCCAAACCCATGAACACTACCTTATTAGTATTCTTTAACACTATTTTTTTGCTTTTGTAACTTATTTTAATTTTTATGTCTTGCAAGGTACTGCTGCCACAACACAAATTTCACAACATATCAGTGATAATAAACCTGAATCTGAATCTGAATCTGAATCTGATATAGATAAGGCCAACTGCAGGAAACTATTCCCCACGATGGAGGTAGATAAACATAAAAACATAAGAAATAGGAGCAGGAATCAGAAAAGTGGTGTTTCGACCCTGCTCAGCCATTTAATCAGCTCCACCTACCTGCCTTTTGACCATAAGCCTTAATTCCGCTGCTGTGAAAAAACCTAACTGTATCTTAAGGACAGTTAATGAGGTTGCCTTTACAGCTTCCCTGGGCAGAGAATTCTACAGATTCACTGCTCTTTGGGAAGAGTAGTTTCTCTTTACCTCTGTCCTAAATCTATTCCCCCAAATTTTCAGGCTATGTTCCCTAGTTCTAGTCTCACTTACCAGTGGAAACAACTTTCCTGACTATATGTTTTATATCCCTTTCATTATTTTATATATTTCTATAAGCTCTCCTCTCATTCTTTTGAATTGCAGTGAGTATAATCCCAAGCAATTCAATCTTTCCTCATAAGTTAAACCCCCTCATCTGCAGAATTAACCTGGTGAACCTTCTCTGCACTGCTTCCAAAGATAGTATATCTTTCCTCAAGCAAGGAGACCAAAGCCTCATGCAATACTGTAGGTGTGGCCTCACCAGTACCCTGCACAATTGTAGCATAACTTGTTGGTTCTTAATTCAATCCCTCTAGCAATGACAACTAATATTCCATTTGCCTTCTTAACAACCTGTTGCACCTGCAAACCAACCTTTTGTGATTCATGCAAAAGCACCCAACAAGCCCTTCTGCACAACAACATGGTGCAATCTTTCACTGTTTGATTATTAATCTGATCTTCTGTATTTACCTTCCAAAGTGGATGACCTTGCATTTACCAGCATTGTATTCTACCTGACAGACTTTGCCTACTCGTTTAACATATCTATATCACTCTCCAGACTCTGTATGAGTTGCTTTTCCACTCAATTTAGTGTCATCAGTAAACATAGATATTGTACACTTAGGCCCCTCTCTCAAATCATTAATGTATATCATGAAGAATTGCAGGCCCAAGTAAAACTAGAGCATATAGATACAGGAGAAGGGGGAAAAATTCAGAGGGGATCTGACGGGGAACTTCTTCACCCAAAGAGTGGTGAGTGCCTGGAATAACCTGCCTGACTGAGTGGTGAGGCAGAGACCCTTACAACATTCAAGAGTTGAGATCTCTAGGGGTTGTGGGCTCGGGGCCAAGTGCTGGAAGATATGATCGATTACAAATGGATGCCTGCTGGTCAGTGTGGACTTGGTGGATGAATGGCCTGTTTCCACACAGGACATAGAACATAGAACATAGAACAGCACAGGGACACTGTTTTTTAAAATAATACTTTTTATAACACTTGTACTTCTTAATAAACACATGTACTTTTCACACTCACTGGCAGAAAATGGCATAGCAGCTGAACACATGGTTTATCACCTTTCACATTCTTCGTTGGCTAAGCATTAGTACATTACCCACATCATGGAATTGTTTCAATTATGGAGCTATTAACTAATTCTTTCCGATCTAAGCAATTTCTCTTATCTTATCCATAAAACTGGCAGAGTTTTCAGAGGAACTATCTTCGCCTCTTCCTCATTTCTTTGTCTTACTCCCCTTACTATCATTTCCCAGTTCTTTATTTAGTTTGCTTTGTACTTGTATGTGTGTTTGTACTCTAAAATAAACTAAAATTTTGGTATTAAGACTACTCAGCTTTGGGCAGGTCATGGGAGTGGGGAAGGGTAGGAGAAGGGTTGAAACTTTCACTAGAATGAGGGAAACCTAAAAGATGAGGGGGAGAGGAAACAGAGGGGAGTGGTTACCAGAAGCAAGAGAAATCAATGTTTATGCCATCAGATTGGAGATTATCGAGACAGAACATGAGATGTTGTTCCTCCAACCTGTACTTAACATCATAGTAACAGAGTACTGGTGACCAAGTGGGGTAGGAGTGCTGGTGAAACTCACTGGGATGATTAGCCCAGAGAAAGGAGGCAGAGGGCTCTTGGAAGTGAGCAGGGCAGTGGAGAGATCAATATGCATTTGTCAGCAGAGTATAAACACAAGAAATTCTGCAGATGCTGGAAATCCAAAGCAACACACACAAACTGCTGAAGGAACTCAGCAGGCCAGGCAGCATCTATGGAAAAGAATAAACAGTCGATGTTTGCCACCAGAGGCCATGTTGGGGAGGAAAGTGAACTTACAGGCTCTCCCAGCAATTTGCTGTATCCATAGACAAAAGAACAACTGGCAAACTTCGGTATTTATTCAAATCAGACATTAGAAATGATCTAACCTCTGAGTAAATGAGTTCCCACTTAATCAGGCAGAATCTTTGGCCTCCGCTGCCTGACTTTGTTTGTTTCCATGGCAACAGGACCTGCAGTTTTCCAAAACGTTTTTATAAACTGCAGATTAAGATTTGATATTTTTCTAGTTGTCACACTCCATTTATGATCTGAGGCAAACAAGTGGAAGTGCATTAGGAGTGGAGACAGACATCTGATGCCAGGCAGCCTCCACATATCATTACTGCATTGATGTAGGCTGTTTACCCCACGCTCCCAACACTCCTGTACACATCAGAAACCTGGACAACATACCGACGACATCTGAAGGCACTTGAAAAGTTCCATCAATGCCGTTTTCGAAACATCTTAAATATCAGCTGGGAAGATAGAAGAACCAACGTCAGTGTGCTAAATGAAGCAAAAACAACAAGCATTGAAGCCTACGTCATCAAGAACCAACTAAGATGGAGCAGTCATGTTGTTCGGATGAAAGATGAACGTCTGCCGAAACAAATCTTCTACTCCCAGCTTAAAGAAGGCAAATGCCAAAGAGGCAGACAACAGAAGAGATTCAAAAACATCTTAAAAGCCAACATGAATAAATGTAATATCGACATCAACAATTGGGAAATCAATGCCAAGGACAGGAAACTCTGGCAAGCCATCATCCGAGAAGGAGCAGCAACTTTCAAAGCCGACAGATGTGCAGAATTAGAAGAAAAGAGAAGAAAATAGAAAGAGAGGCAGCAACAACCAAAGCACGATCTGCCATCTGGAACTACCTATCCTGAATGCGGAAGAACTTTCAAAGCCAAGATTGGACTCATAAGCCACTTGAGAGCCCATAAATAGATCAACAGAATGAAGACCATCATCCTCGACGACGACCCCACAGAATCCATGTTGTGATCATAGCAACTCTGATCACTATTGATCCATTCTGTGACCTATGACCTCTGACCTTCTGCAGGACAATACCCTGAAGGACCTGGGGCATTGGAATTGTGCCCCAGCCCCACAAAATTATCAGTGCTCAAGGTCCCATCAATGGTCAGATTGCAGGATGCAACCCAGGAGAACAAATCCACTGGATCGCAGGACCTGAGGTCAAAGCCCGTTTTCCCGGCTGTGGCATGCACTTGGGGATTATTCTGTTCTCCCCAAGCAGCAACTTGAGCCCCAGTTCTAAATCCAGCATCCATCTCAACCGCTTAGCAAGATGTAAGCACTACCCTGATTTCACAGACACCATTGGCTTCTTGAATCAAACAGAACAACCGTAATCTCCATCTCAGTAGAACAATATTTCTTTGCACTACAACAGACTTTGTACTATTTTTGTTCTAATTACATTCTTTCTTATAAAAATCATTTATGTTTTTGTTTAATTTAAGTTTGTCTTGTGGATGTTGTGTCTTTGCTATGCACCTGTGATATTGCTGCAGGTAAGCTTTTCACTGGACTGGTGCGTACATGTACTTGACAATAAATTGAAGCAAAGCAAGCAACATATGGCAGAATCCTAGTGCCAACCATTTAAACTGCCTACTCCCACCAACCTGCATCGGGAACATCACCCTCCCTACACCTACCATCCATGTACCTATCCAAACTTTGCTTAAACATTGAAATTGAGCTCGCTTGCATCACTTACACTGGCAGCTTATTCCATATTCTCATGACTCTCTGAGTGAAGAAGTTTCCTCGCGTGTTCTGCTTAAACTCTTTACTTTTCACCCTTAACCCATGACCCCTGGAAAAAAGCCAGGAAAAAGCCTGCTTGCATTTACCTTATCTATACCCTTTATAATTTGTATATCTCTACCAAATCTCCTCTCAATCTTCTACATTCTAAGGAATAAAGTACTAACCTATTCAATCTTTCTTTATAACTCAGGTTGTCCAGGCCTGACAACATCCTTATTATTTTCTCTATACCCTTTCCACCTTATATTGCAATAAGGTGACCAAAACTGCACACAGTACTCCAAATTAGGCTTCATAATTATACAATTATACAACATACAATTTCAATATAACATCCCATTTCCTGTAATCAATACTTTAATCTATGAAGGCCCATATGCCAAAAGCTTTCTTTACGACCCTATCTACCTGTGATGCCACTTTCAATTAAATTATAGACCTGTATTCCCAGATTCCTTTACTCCACCACACTCCTCAGTACTGCACGATTCACTGAGTAAGACCTACCCTGGTTGGTCCTACCAAAGAGTAGGACCTCACACTTGTCTGCATTGAATTCCATCTGCCATTTTTCAGTCCATTTCTCCAGCTGGTCCAGATCCTTCTGCAAACCATGATACCATCCCTCACTGTGCATTACACCCCCAATCTTTGTGTCATCTACAAATTTGCTGATCCAGTTAACCACATTATAATCCAGATCATTGATATAGATGACAAAAAAGAGCGGACCCAGCACCAAGCCTGCCACATTCCACTAGTCCCAGGCCTCCAGTCAGACAGGAAACCATCTATTACCCCTCTCTGGCTTCTCTCACAAAGCCAATGTCTAATCCATTTTACTACCCCATCTTCAATGCTGAGCAACCAAACCTTCTTGACCGACCTCACATGTGAGACCTCCAAAATGCCTTGCTACAGTCCATGTTGACAACATCCACTGCCTTGTCTTCATTCATTTTCCTGGTAACTTCCACAAAAAAACTCTGTAAGACTGTTTAGACATGATGTACCATGCACGAAGCCAAGTTGAATTTCCTTTTTCAGTCCATGTCTATCCAAATATTTATTTATCCGGTCCCTTAGAATACCTTCCAATAACTTTCCTAATACAGATATCAGACTCACTAGTCTATAATTTCCTGGTTTACGTATAGAGCCTTTCTTAAACAGCAGAATAACATTTACTATCCTCCAATCCTCTGGTACCTCTCCTGTTTCGAAGGATGATTTAAATATTTCTGCCGGGGCCCTGGAAATTTCTGCACTTGCCTCCAGTAGGGTCCGAGGGAACACCCTTGTCAGTCTCTGGGGATTTATCCACCCTGATTTGCCTCAGAACAGAAAATCCGTCCACCTCTGTAATCTGTACAGTGTCTGTGAAATGGATGCCACTTTGCCTCACGTCTATAGACTCTGTGTCTGTCTCCTGAGTAAATAAAGATGCAAAAAATTCAATTAAGGTCTCCCCCATCTCTTTTGGCTCCACATATGGATTACCATTCTGATCTTCCAGGGGATCAGTTTTGTCCCTTACAATTCTTTTGTTTGTAGGATTCTCCTTCACTGTGTCTGCTCGGGCAAAATCTCACCCTGTTTTAGCTCTCCTGATTTCTTTTTTCAGTGATCTCTTGTTTTTCTTATCAGAATCAGAATCAGGTTTAATATCACCGGCATATGTCGTGAAATTTGTTAACTTTGAGGCAGCAGTACAATGCAATACATGATGAATATAGAAAAAATCTGAATTACAGTAAGTATATCTAAATACTGTACATTAAATAGTTAAATTAAAACAAATAGTGCAAAAACAGAAATTAAAAAACTAGTGAGGTAGTGTTCATGAGTTGACTGTCCATTTAGGAATCGGATGGCAGAGGGGAAGAAGCTGTTCTGGAATCTCTGAGTGTGTGCCTTCAGGCTCCTGTACCTCCTTCCTGATGGTAACAGTGAGAATGGGTGCTGGGGGTCCTTAATGATGGAGACCGCCTTTCTGAGGCATCACTCCTTGGAGATATCTTGGTATACTATGGAGGCTGGTCCCCATGATGCAGCTGACTAATTTTACAACTCTCTGAAGCTTACTTTGATCCTGTGCAGTAGCACCCCCCCTCCCCCCACCCCATACCATACAGTGATGCAGCCGGTCAGAATGCTCTCCATGGTACATTTATAGGAGGATTTGAGTGTGTTAGGTGACGCACCAAATCACCTCAAACTCCAGATGAAATATAGCCACTGTCTTGCTTTCTTTATACTTGCATCGATATGTTGGGACCAGGTTATATCCTCAGAGATATTGACACCCAGCAACTTGAAATTGCTCACTCTCTCCACTTCTGATCTCATTACGAGGGCTGGTTGGTGTTGCCTTGTCTTACCCTTTCTGAAGTCCACGGTCAGCTCTTTGGTCTTACTGACGTTGAGTGCAAGGTGGTTGCTGCGACTTCACTGGTATATCTCAACACTCACAACGCACTGGAGGAACTCAGCAGGTCAGGCAGCATCCGTGGAAATGATCAGTCAACGTTTCAGGCTGGAACCCTTCGTCAGGACTGTAGAGGGAAGGAGCAGAGGCCCTATATATATCTCGCTTATGCACTCCATCTCATCACCATCTGAGATTCTGCCAACAATGGTTGTATTATCAACAAATTTATAGATGGTATTTGAGCTATGCATAGCCACACAGTCATGGACGTAGAGAGGCTAGAGCAGTGGGCTAAACATACATTCCTGAGGCGCGCCAATGTTGATCGTCGTGAGGTGGAGATGTTATGACCAATTCACACAGATTGTGGTTTCCTGATTAAGAAGTCAAAGATCCAGTTGCAGAGGGAGGTACAGAAACCCAGGTTCTGTAGATTTTCATTCAGGACTGTAAAAACGATGGTGTTAAGTGCTGAGCTGTAGTCAATGAACAGCATCCTGACATGGTGGAGAGCCTTTAAGATTGCATCTGCCATAGACCTATTGTACTGATAGGCAAATTGCAGTGAGTCCAGGTCCTTGCTGAGATGGGAGTTGATTCTGACCCTGACCAACCTCTCAAAGCACTTCGTCACTGTAGATGTGAGTGCTACTGGACAACAGTCATTAAGGCAGCTCACACTGCTCTTCTTGGCACTGGTATAATTGTAGCCCTTTTGAAGCAGGTGGGAAATTCTGACCACAGTAGTGAGAGATTGAAAATATCTTTGAGCACACCCACCAGAAGTGGAAATCAGGAGAACACACACCATCTTCATTGAGAGGAGACTGGTGAAATGGGTAAGCAGTTCCAAGTTCCTGTGCCTCAGCAGTACTTAGGGCACCATGGAAGTGTAGTGGTTGGTGCAACAATATTACAATGTCAGCTGCTCTGGAGTTCTGAGCTCAAATCTGGTGCTGCTCTGTAAGGAGTCTCTGTGTGCTCTCCCTGTGGAATGTGTGGATTTTCTCTAGGTTCTCTGGTTTCCTCCCACAGTCCAAATATGTACTGGGTAGGTTAATTGGTCATTGTGAATTGTCCCCTGGTTGGGTTAGAGTTAATCAAGGGTTGCTGGGACAGCATGGCTGAAAGGGCCAGAAGGGCCTACCCTGTGCAGTATTACTAAATAAATCAATCAATCAACCAACCAATCATCTCAGAGGATCTATCTCGGCCCAACACATTGATGCAGTCACAAAGAAGCTATAGCAGTAGGTATACTTCATTGGGACCTTGAGGAGATTTGCTGTGACACCAAAACCTCGAGAAACCTTCTAAACATGTACGGTGGAGAGCATTCTGACTGGTTGAGTCACAGTCAGGAATGCAGGCTCCAATACACAAGTTTGAAAAAGGTTTCAGAGAGTTGTAGACTCAGGCAGCTTTGTAATGTTTTGAAACTACAAAACATAAAAACAAGGGAGTCTGGAGTAACATATCCAACTTGGTGTTTACTTTAAGTGAAAGGACGTTGTAGCATGATGACATATGCAATTCACGTAAGATAACACTTAATGAATTATTTAATGAACAAGAATACTTAATCAAACAATGTATAAACAAGATCTCTCAGATATTACTGAAATATTAAACACTTCTCCCTGCTTAGCTTTAAACTCTAGCTCAATAGAGAATGAATTAACTATATAGACAGTATATTATATAATACAACTACGACAAGCAGATATCCACTGCGTAGTAAATTTTATATTGTCTCAGTCAGGGCTAAAGAATTAATCACTGTGGTGGATTTCAAATCCATTCTTTCTCTTTTTCTTTCTCACGTTCCCTCTCTTTCATACTTTTCACTTTCTCATTCACATTCTTTCTCTCCATCTCTATCCTCCTTTTTCTTTTTCTAGTTTGTACATCTTGATCTTGGGAAGGTGCATTTAATTCAATGGAGCATTCTCTTATTACTCCCTTCGTGATCTGTTCTTTCCTCTTGATTTCCTCATCCACAACATCATCCAATGAATCTTCTATTTTTATGTCTCCATTAACTTCTTTCGTTTAACCTTCCATTCATCCAGTGGGGCTTTGGTCTTTGTTTCTACTTTTACAGGCACCTTTTTGTCTCCTACTTAAGAATCATGCAACAACCTTAATGCACATAGAGTAGATTCTGGTTCTTTATACTCACAAAAGCCAAAGGCTTGCAACTTTCCTGAAGCTCTTTGACTTCTCTTCCAACTTAAAACCAAACTATATTTCACAAGTGATTAACGTATCAGAACTTTTCTCAGATAAGTCGCTACAAAAACTGTTACAGTTGAATCCACTGCTTTCATCGCTTTCACGATCCTCTGAGCAGTACCATCCTTCTGTGGTCCAATATGCTGTCACCAGAGGCACAGAGGTTGGCACCAATGCTTGGCTTCCATTTGTTGAGTGATGGTTCATGGTGTACAGCATAGAGATAGTGTGGCATCATCCAGTACCTTTCTTAATTGGATTTTTGTTCACTCTATTGCAGGTAATATGGCATGCATGAGATGGATAGCTCCCCTATCAAGCTGCAGTTGTCTCAGCCAATCACGGGCCCACAAAAATGGCCCTCCTGTTTTTACCACATACAAGCACAATGTGGCTTGTTGGTTGTTGTATTTCACTGTCATAAATGTCATTCCCACAGGAATTTTTTTTTTCCAGTGTAAGTTCTTAGTCGGATATCCACAAGCTTCAGTTCAATATCTTTGAAATGTCATTCAAGCTCATTTTATGAAATAACTGAAACAGCCGAACCAGTGTCCAATTCCATTTTAATTAATTTGCCATTTACTTCTGGTAAGAACCATATGGTTTGTCTATTGTTTGTTTTCATGTTGTAAGTCTCAAGGCTATTCAGTCCTTTGTCACTGTCATCATTATCAGATTTTTCATCAACAGAATGCAGTTTAATGCTTCTTGTCTGCCTGACATGCTCTTTGTATGTGTCCTATTTTGTTGCATTTTCCACACATATTGCCTTTAAACCTGCATTGCTCTGGTATATATGAGCTCCTGCCACAACAATAACACAACTCGTTCAGCCAGGCCGATTTCTGTTCAGACTTTGCAATTTTTTACACGCTTGCTTTCACTCCTGACTGCAACTCAATTGTATTTCCTTCGCTGTTTCCATTGAAACTGCTATTTCAACTACTCTTTTAAATCTAAGCTGTGCTTCAGTTTGGAGCTGGTTTTGAACGCTTTCTTGTAAGATTCCACTAAACAATCTCTTGGTGAATCATTAAGCCCTTTATCGAATTGACAATGCTCAGACAACTTCTTCAATTCAGCCACATGCGCTGAAATAGACACCCCCTTCCTTTTCATTCTGGTTATGAGACCTAAACCATTCTGCAATCAGCAATTGTTTTGGTTCCAAATGTTCCTACATTACTTTCACAATATCAACAAAGCTCATTTTGCCTGGTTTGGCTGGAGCAATTAAACTTCGAAGCAAACTGTATGCTTTTAAACCCAATGCGCTCAGCAAAAAGTGGTACTTGTTTCTCATGGGCTATTTAATTTTCTTCAAAATACTGTTGAATTATCTCAGTATGAGCCAGTTTGACACTAATCAATGAATTCTGATGTAGTCAGCCATTTTTGCTTTTTGATTATTGTCACCCTGTACTCACTGCT
The DNA here is from genome assembly GCF_963921235.1 of Mobula hypostoma. Lineage (NCBI taxonomy): Eukaryota > Metazoa > Chordata > Chondrichthyes > Myliobatiformes > Myliobatidae > Mobula > Mobula hypostoma. Next base: position 71,012,669 of record NC_086107.1, on the reverse strand, counting down.
AATGATCCCATGAATTGTTCCATTTTCTGCCTTTTTTAATAACTCCATTGTGTCTGCCCTTCTGAAGAAGCATGTGTTATGCTGTTTTTTTAACTCAACTATTCCTCGCTATGCTTTTTTAAAACTCAAACGTTCAATGAAGAATTTGTCTTGCATACTGTTCATACAGATCAATCCATTACATCACCTTTCCATGGTGCATTAATAAAAATCAGTGAGGGTCGAAGGGGACATCCCAAATTTCTTTTGCCTCCTATGTGGCATCAATGTGATTGGTGCAGGACAAGTCTAAGTAGCGTCAATGTGATTGGCTCAGGCCCAGTCTAAGTAGCGTCAATGTGATTGGCTCAGGACAAGTCTAAGTAGCGTCAATGTGATTGGCTCAGGACAAGTCTGATTAGTGTCAATGTGATTGGCTCAGGACAAGTCTAAGTAGTGTCAATGTGATTGGCTCAGGACAAGTCTAATTAGCATCAATGTGGACAAGCCATCAGTTGATGTTCACTCCTTTGATCTTGAAGCTCTCACCCCTCTTGTTCTCAGCACCAGCACATAAACAGGAACATGTTCGCTGTCTCGCTTCATGAAGTCAATGACCAATATTTTATTTTGTTTTGATGACACTGAGGAAACTGACACTGAGAGAAAAATTGTTCTCATGACATCATATTACTGAAGTCTCCCTGTGCTCTGTCTCATCATTATTTGAAATATGGCCCACTACTGTGTATCAACTGCATATTTGTAGATGGAATTTGAGCAGAATCTGGCCACACAGTTATAGAAACATAGAAACATAGAAAATAGGTGCAGGAGTAGGCCATTCGGCCCTTCGAACCTGCACCGCCATTTATTATGATCATGGCTGATCATCCAACTCAGAACCCTGCCCCAGCCTTCCCTCCATACCCCCTGATCCCCGTAGCCACAAGGGCCATATCTAACTCCCTCTTAAATATAGCCAATGAACTGGCCTCAACTGTTTCCTGTGGCAGAGAATTCCACAGATTCACCACTCTCTGTGTGAAGAAGTTTTTCCTAATCTCGGTCCTAAAAGGCTTCTCCTCTATCCTCAAACTGTGACCCCTCGTTCTGGACTTCCTCAACATCGGGAACAATCTTCCTGCATCTAGCCTGTCCAATCCCTTTAGGATTTTATACGTTTCAATCAGATCCCCCCTCAATCTTCTAAATTCCAACGAGTACAAGCCCAGTTCATCCAGTCTTTCTTCATATGAAAGTCCTGCCATCCCAGGAATCAATCTGGTGAACCTTCTTTGTACTCCCTCTATGGCAAGGATGTCTTTCCTCAGATTAGGGGACCAAAACTGCACACAATACTCCAGGTGTGGTCTCACCAAGGCCTTGTACAACTGCAGTAGTACCTCCCTGCTCCTGTACTCGAATCCTCTCACTATAAATGCCAGCATACCATTCACCTTTTTCACCGCCTGCTGTACCTGCATGCCCACTTTCAATGACTGGTGTATAATGACACCCAGGTCTCGTTGCACCTCTCCTTTTCCTAATCGGCCACCATTCAGATAATAATCTGTTTTCCTATTTTTGCCACCAAAGTGGATAACTTCACATTTATCCACATTAAATTGCATCTGCCATGAATTTGCCCACTCACCTAACCTATCCAAGTCACCCTGCATCCTCTTAGCATTCTCCTCACAGCTAACACTGCTGCCCAGCTTTGTGTCATCCGCAAACTTGGAGATGCTGCATTTAATTCCCTCATCCAAGTCATTAATATATATTGTAAACAACTGGGGTCCCAGCACTGAGCCTTGCAGTATCCCTGAGGACACACTCAGGGATAGCTTCTTCCCCTCCATCACCATATTTATGAACCCATGAACACTACCACATTATTCCTTTTTTTCTGAACAATTTATTTATTGTAATTTATCATAACTTTCTGTCTTTGCACTGTATTGCTACTGCATAACAACAAATTTCATGTCAAATAAGACAGGAGGAATAAAGCTGATTCTGATTCTGACTGTCATAAACAGTCGGTGATATCTTGCTCATGCACGGAAAAACACCACACACTAATTTGGGACAAACACCTGCAAGTCCTTGACAAAAAGAAGACCGAGGTCACCAGAAGACCATAAGACATAGAAGTAGAATTAGGTTCGGCCCATTGAGTCTGGTCCTCCATTCCATCATGGCTGATATACTATTCCTCTCAACCCCATTCCCCCGCCTTCTTCCCGTAATCTTTGATGCCCTAACTAAGAACCTATCAAGCTCTGCTTTAAATACAATCAATGACAGCCTCCACAGCCATCCGTGGGAATGAATTCCACTGATTCAGCACCTTCTGGCTAAAGAAATTCCTTCTCATCAATGTTCTAAATGGATGTCCTTCTATTCTGAGCTGTACCTGCTGGTCCCATACTCCTCCACAGCAGGAAACATCCTCTCCACATCTACTCTATCTAGGCCTTTAATATTCAATAGGTTTCGATGGGATTCCTTTCTCATTCTTCTAAACTCTAGTGAGTACAGCCCCAAAGCCATCAAGTGCTCCTCGTACAATTACCCCTTTTATTCCTGTAATCATTCTTCTGAACCTCCTCTGGCCCCTCTCCAATGTCAGCACATCTTTTCTTTAATAAGGGGTCCAAAAATGCTCACAATACTCCAACTGTGGTCAGACCAATACCTCATAAAGCCTTAGCATCATATCCTTGCTCTTATATTCAACTCTTCTCAAAGTCAATGCTAACATTACATTTATAATTTGACTTCCTTATTACTGACTGAACCTGTAAGTTAAACTTTGGGGAACCCTGCACGAGGACTCCCAAGTCCCTTTGAACCTCTGTTTTTTCAATTTTCTCCCCATTTAGAAAATTGTCTACGTTTTTATTCTTTCCACCAAAGTGAATGACTATACACTTCTCTACACTATATTCCATTTTTGCCCATTCCCCTAATCTGTCCAAGTATTTCTGCAGACTCCCTGCTTTTTCAACACTACCTGCCCCACCACTTATTTGTGTTATCATCTGCAAACTTGGCCACAAAGCCTTCAATTCCATCATCAAGACGTTGATATAAAATGTGAAAAGAAACAGTCCTAATATTGACCTCAACGGAATACTACCAGTCACGAGCAACCAAACAGAATAGGCCCCCTTTATCTTGACTCTTTGCCTCCTGTCAGTCAGATACTCTTGTATCCATGCTACTATCTTCCCTGTGAAACCACGGACTCTTATCTAGTTAAGCAGCCTCATGTTAGTGCCTTAGCAAAGGCCTTCTGAAAATGCAAGTGAACAACATCCACTGACTCTCTTTTGTCTATTGTTTATTTCCTCAAAGAATTCTAACAGATTTGTCAAGCAGGATTTCCCCATAGGGAAACCATGCTGACTTTGGCTTACTTTAACATATACTTCCAAGTATCTAGAAACCTCATCTTTAATAATAGACTCCAACACCTTCCCAACCATTGAAGTCAGGCAAACTGGCTTATAATTTCCTTTCTTCTGCCTCCTTCCCTTTTTAAGGAGTGGAGTGACATTTGTAATTTTCCAGTCCTCTGGAACCATTCCAGAATCAGGTGATCATTACTAATGGCTTTACAATCTCTTCTGCCTCCTCTTTCAGAGCCATGTGGTGTAGTCCATCTGTCTGAAGTGACTAATCTACCTTCAGAGCTTTCAGCTTCCCAAGCACCTTCTCCTAATATTAGCAATTGCACTTACTTCTGCCCCAACACTCTCAAATTTCTAACTTACTGCTAGTGTCTACCACATTGAAGACTGATGCAAAATACTTAATAAGTTCATCTGCCATTTCATTGGACACTCAAAGCTGCTACGCAGATTAACTCTGTGGTTAAGAAGGCATACGGTGCATTGACCTTCATCAACCATGGGATTGAGTTTAAGAGCCGAGAGGTAATGTTGCAGCTATATAGGACCCTGGTCAGATCTCACTTGGAGTACTGTACTCAATTCTGGTCGCCTCACTACAGAAAGGATGTGGAAAACATAGAAAGGGTGTAGGGGAGATTTACAAGGATGTTGCCTGGATTGGGGATCATGCCTTCTGAGAATAGGTTGAATGAACTCAGCCTTTTCTCCTTGGAGCGATGGAGGATGAGCGATGACCTGATAGAGGTGTACAAGATGATGAGAGGCATTGATCGTGTGGATAGTCAGAGGCTTTTTCCCAGGGATGAAATGGCTGGCACAAGAGGACACAGTCTTAGGTGCTTGGAAGTAGGTATAGAGGAGATGTCAGGGGTACATTTTTTACGCAGAGAGTGGTAAATGTGTGGAATGGGCTGTCGGTGGCAGTGGTGGAGGTGGAAATGATAGGGTCTTTTAAGATACTCCTAGACAGGTACATGGAGCCTAGAAAATTAGAGGGCTATGGGTAAGCCTAGGTAGTTCTAGGGTAAGGACATGTTCAGCACAGCCTTGTGGGCCGAAGGGCCTGTATTGTGCTGTAGGTTTTCTCTGTTCTATGTTCTATGGTCTATGTTCTACCTCTCCAACATCATTTTCCAGTGGTCTGATTTCCACTCTCACCTCTCTTGTACTCTTCATGCAGTATATCCGAAAAGAAAACTTTTGGTGTCTTATTTGACATTATTGACTAGCTCCCCTTCATATTTCAACTTTTCTCTCTTTATAGTTTTTCAGTTGCTTTCTGTTAGTGTCTAAAAGCTTCCAAATCCTCTAATTTCACACTAATTTTTGCTATATTTTGCTCTTTTGATTTCCATTGTCAGCCATAGTTCTTTCATCCTCCCTTTAGAATACTGCTTCATCTTTGGGATGTATCTGTTCAGCGCCTTACAAATTGCTTCCAGAAACTTCAGCCATTGCTGTTCTAACATCATCAAGGTAGTTAATACCAAACAGTACAGGATCTCAAGAGGCACCAAGGAGATTGGGAAAACTGTGAAGGCCCAGTTGCAGGAGCGGGTCATCCTCCCGACAGTAGTTTGGTGTTGTCGGAATGGAAGGGGACTGGCAGGTGGCCCATGACCACTGACTACAGACGGCTGAATAAGTACGCAGCCCCCTCACAGTGGCAGTTCCGGATATGCTACCCTTTCTTGAGGACATAGGGGAATGGGAGGGGAAGTGTTGGTACTCAGTAGCGGACCTGGCCAATGCCTTCTTCTCCATTCTCCCACAGCCCAGAATCACATGCAACTTCTCTCTAAGCAATGTACTTTTAAATCAGCTGATTACCCTTCAGATCTCTCGATCATCTGAAGGACTTGGCAGACCACTCAGGTACTGCACCTTTAAAAGACAGTTCATCACCATGACCGGAAGGGGGGACTACAAGCCAGGCTGAAATGCAGAGGGGTGAGGCTTCCTCAGCATCTTGTCGGCAAACTTGCAGCCACTGGGGAGCAAAACCAAGGGCTAGAGGACAAGATTGCTGCATTGGAGAGAAATGAGATCCTGTTTTATTTTATGTCTGAGTGAGACACAGCCCTCTCCGAGCACACCAGATACAGCGATTGAACCCGAAGGCTTCTCCGCTTACAGAATGGACCTAACTGCTGATTCAGAGAAGGCAAAAAGGGGAGGTGTGTGTCTTATGATAAACTCTCATTGGTCCTCTGGTGTGGTGGTATTGTCAAACTCGAGTTTCCCCGACATTGAACACCCAATGCTCAAAAGCCATGAGATTCCAAAATCTTCTGAGGGCCAGATCAGAGGCATTCAAGTCTAGTGATTAAGAAAGTTACAAAAATTCCAAGTACAAACTTCGGATAGCCATCTCACAGGTGACGTGGAAATTCGGGACCAGACTTGAACCTATGAAGGATGCTGGGTGCTGTGGCAGGGCTTGAATGCTATCACCTCTTATGACGTTAAATAAAGTGAGAAGGAAACAGAGGGGCTTTGCTTCCAGGTGAGCTTAACGCCTTCTCAGCTTTCTTTGACCATCAAAACATGAAGGAACATCATGAACTCCCACATCACCCCATGATCCTGTGATCTCAGTCTCTGAAGGCAATGTGTGAGTTCCTTCAGGAGGGTGACCCCACAAAAAGCATCCGGCCCAGGTGGGGTACGTAGCCAAGTACTAAAGACCTGTGCTGATCGATGGCTGGTGTGTTCACTGAGATCTTTAATCTCTCGCTTTGACAGCGTGTGGTACCCACCTGCTTCAAGCAGGATTCAACTATACCGGTGCTCAAGAAGAGTAAGGTGACCTGCCTCGATGATTATCACCCAGTAGCACTTACATTCACACTGATGAATTGTTTTGAGAGGTTGGTGAGAAACATATCAACTCCTGCCTGAGAAGCAACTTATTGGCTCTTATTGGAACATCCAGACAGTGAAGATGCTCTTTGTCGACCACAGCTCAGCATTCAATACCATCGTCCTCTCAAAACTAATCAATAAGCTCCAAGACCTTGGCGTCAATACCCCTTGTTCACTTGGATCCCAGATTTCCTCACTTGCAGACCCCAGTCAGTTCAGTTTGTCAACATCTCCTCCATGATCTCCATCAGCATGGGGGCACCACAAGGCTGTGTGCTTAGCCCCCTGCTCTACTCACTTTGCACATGACTGTGTGGCTAAGCACAGCTCCAGTGCCATATTCAAGTTTGCTGATGACACCACCGTCATAGGCCAAATCAAAGGTGGTGATGAATCAGCATATAGGAGGGAGATTGAAAATCTGGCTGAGTGGTGTCATAACAGCAACCTCATACTCAATGTCAACAAGATGATTATTGACTTCAGGAGAAAGAAACAAGAGGTCCATGAGTCAGTCCCCATCAGAGATCAGAGGCGGAGAGGGTCAGCAACTTTAAAGTCCTCGGTGTTTTGTTATTTCAGACCACCTGTCCTGGGCCCAGCACGTAGGTGCAATTACAAGGCGCCTCTAATTCCTTAAGTGTTTGTGGAGATTTGACATGACATCTAAAACTGTCACTAAGTTTGGATTTATGAGTGCAATTGTCCCATCTGCTGCACTGCTGAATCTGTGGACGTGACAGGGACCCCTTCTGTAGGCAGAGCCCCTGAGGTGCCACAGACCCGTGTCTGCTGGAAGTCCCGGATGAGCAACTTGTCCGAGATGTCCTTAGGTGGGATCTAAGAACATTCTTCTGGGCCATACCCTTCCCCATCCACAAGGTACTGGACCTTACCATGTACCCAGTGAGATGTCAGGAGGAGCCGTATCATATAGACAAGGGAACCATCTACCAGGTGGGGAGGAGGGGGAGGTGGGGTGACTGGGGCCAAGGGAGAGGTAGTAGCCAGCTTGAGCTGGGAAACATGGAATACTGAGTGGATCTTCAGTGATGCTGGTAGACACAATCTATAGGACACCTTGTTGACAGCCTTTTCCACTACAAACGGTCCCACGTAGCTTGATGTCAATTTGCAGCTCTCAACTTTCAGGGGAGCTCCTTTGATGCCAACCAGACCTCCTCTCCTCGATTGAATGGGCTTACCTGTCGGCAGAACTGATCAGCCTACTGGAATATTATTTCTGGGTGCACAGCAGAGAAGCCCTGACTCGTCTCCAAGTGTGCATGTTCTGTCTACCAGGGAGACAGATTCTGCAAAGGTGTAATAATAACAGGGTTGTTATAGTGGGTGATTTTAATTTCCCAAATATTGATTGGCATCTCCCTAGAGTGAAGGGTTTAGATGGGGTGGAGTTTGTTAGGTGTGTTGAGGAAGGTTTCTTGACACAATATGCAGAAAAAGCTGCAAAGAGGAGAGGCTATTCTTGATCTGGTATTGGGAAATGAACCTGGCCAGGTGTCAGGTCTCTCAGTGGGAGAGCATTTTGGAGATAGTGATCACAATTCTATCTCCTTTACCAGAGCATTAGACAGGGATAGGAATAGACAAGTTAGGAAAACGTTTAATTGGAGTAAGGGAAAATATGAAGCTATCAGGCAAGAACTTGGAAGCATAAATTGGGAGCAGATGTTCTCAGGGAAATGTACGGAAGAAATATGGCAAATGTTCAGGGGATATTTGCGTGAAGTTCTGCATAGATACATTCCAATGAGACAGGGAAAGGATGGTAGGATACAGGAACCATGGTGTAGAAAGGCTGTTGTAAATCTAGTCAAGAAGAAAAGAAGAGCTTATGAAAGGTTCAAAAAACTAGGTAATGATAGAGATCTACAGTGAGCTTAAGAATGAAATTAGGAGAGCCAGAAGGGACCATGAGAAGGTTTTTACAGAAAGGATTAAGAAAAACCCCAGGGCATTCTACAAGTATGTGAAAAGCAAGAGGATAAGACATGAGGGAATAGGACTAATTAAGTATGACAGTGGAAAAGTGTGTATGGAACCGGAGGAGACAGCAGAGAATCTTAATGAATTCTTTGCTTCAGTATTCACTACGGAAAAAAATCTTGGTGATTGTAGGGATGACTTGCAGCAGACTGAAAAGCCTGAGGGAAGAGGATATGCTGGAGCTTTTGGAAAGCATCAAGTTAGATAACTCACCGGGTCCTGATGGGATGTACCTCAGGCTACTGTGGGAAGTGAGGAAGGAGATCGCTGAGCTTCTGGTAATGATCTTTGCATCATCAATGAGGATGGGAGAGGTTCCGGAGGATTGGAGGGTTGTGGATGTTGTTCCTTTGTTCAAGAAAGGGAATAGAGCTAGCCCAGGAAATTATAGACCTGTGAGTCTTACTTCAGTGCTTGGTAGGTTGATGGAGAAGATCCTGAGAGGCAGGATTTATGAACATTTGGAGAGGCATAAACTGATTTGGAATAGTCTGCATGGCTTTGTGAAAGGCAGGCCGTGCCTTAAGAAGCTGATTGAATTTATTGAGGATATGACTAAGCACATTGATGAAGGTAGAGCAGTATATGGATTTCAGCAAGGCATTTGACAAGGTACCCCATGCAAGGCTTATTGAGAAAGTAAGGAGGCATGGGATCCAAGGGGACTTTGCTTTGTGGATCCAGAACTGGCTTGCCACAGAAGGCAAAGAGTGGTTGTGGACGGGTCATATTCTGCATTGAGGTCGGTGACCAGTGGTGTGCCTCAGGGGTTTGTTCTGGGACCCCTACTCTTCATGATTTTTATAAATGGCCTGGGTGAGGAAGTGGAGGGTTGGGTTAGTAAATTTGCTGATGACACAAAGGTTGGGGGTGTTGTGGATAGTGTGGAGGGCTGTCAGAGGTTACAGTGGGATATTGATAGGATGCAAAACTGGGCTGAGAAGTGGCAGATGGAGTTCAACCCAGATAAGTGTGAGGTGGTTCATTTTGGTAGGTCAAATATGATGGCAGAATATAGCATTAATGGTAAGACTCTTGGCAGTGTGGAGGATCAGGGGGATCTTGGGTTCCCAGTCCATAGGACACTCAAAGCTGCTACACAGATTGACTCTGTGGTTAAAAAGGCATATGGTGTATTGGCCTTCATCAACCATAGGATTGAGTTTAAGAGCCGAGAGGTAATGTTGCAGCTAAATAGGACCCTGGTCAGACCCCACCTGGAGTACTGTGCTCAGTTCTGGTTGCTTCACTACAGGAAGGATGTGGAAACCATAAAAAGGGTGCAGAGGAGATTTACAAGGATGTTGCCTGGATTGGGGAGCATGCCTTATGAGAATAGGTTGAGTGAACTTGGCCTTTTCTCCTTGGAGTGACGGAGGATGAGAGGTGATCTGATAAAGGTGTATAAGATGATGAGAGGCATTGATCGTGTGGATAGTCAGAGGCTTTTTCCCAGGGCTGAAATGGCTAGCATGAAAGGGCATAGTTTTAAGGTGCTTGGAGGTAGGTACAGAGGAGATGTCAGGGGTACGTTTTTAGGCAGAGAGTGGTGGGTATGTGGTTTGGGCTATCGGTAGTGGTGGTGGAGGCGGAAATGATAGGGTCTTTTGAGAGACTCCTGAATAGGTACATGGAGCTTAGAAAAATAGAGAGCTATGTGTAAGCCTAGGTAGTTCTAAGGTAGGGACATGTTTGGCACAGCTATGTGGGCCGAAGGGCCTATATTGTGCTGTAGGTTTTCTATGTTTCTATGTTTCTATGCTTGTAGCCCTGTATCAGCTGTTTAGCAGCAGGAAATCTTACATTAATCTCCTGATCAGGGAGAGCAAGGGCTGGAATCCCTTCTGGCATTCAAAGGGAGACGTACCTGCGGAGGACAACTGGAGGTTATTGTGGGTGTCTCTTCCCAAACCAAATGGGAGCTCCAGGATGTGGGTTTGGAAGAAGCAAGGCAGCTCAGGGTTGTCTCCAACTCCTGGTTCACTCTGTCTGTCTATAGACTGGAGTGTTAACCAGATGAGAGGCTGGCTGTGGCTCCTACAAGAGAGAAGAAAGCCTTACAAAATCAGGAAGTGCATGATCAGACACTATGTCTTGAGGAAAGATGTGAAGCCAGAACACATGTTGAACCATAAGTGTTGCACTCTCACGAACCGATGCGAGCTTGGGGAGGGCAATGAAGTGGGCAGCCTTGGAAAATCGATCCACAATGACTAAAATGTTGGTGTTCCCATTAGACGGGGGCAGACCAGTGATGAAATCTACTGAGAGGTGGGACCAGAGGCAGTGGGGCACAGGCAGTGGACATAGGAGACCCACAGGATGCTGGTGTGATGTCTTGTTCTGAGCGTAGGTGGAATAGGCAGATACAAAGTCGTGGACATCCTGGGACAAAGATGGCCACTTTATAAATTCCTAGGTCCGTTGAATTCCCGGATGTCCGAGCAGACAGGAGGAGTGACCACATTCCAACACTTTGGAACGCACCACAGCAGGAATAAACAGCCCCACCTGGGCTTGGGTCTGTTTGCTGGATGGTCCTCACCTCTGATCTGTTCTCTACATCACTGGAGCAGTAATACATGAGTGAGGGAGAACGGGCTCTGGATCGGCAATGTCCTCAGATCCATGGAACAGCCGAAAAAGAGCGTCGGCCTTTGTATTCTTGCTGCCGGGAAGATAGGTGAGGATGAAATTGAACCATGTGAAGAAGAGAGCCCACCGGGCTTGATGAAAGTTGAGTCTCTTTGCATCCTGAATGTAGGAGAGGTTCTTGTGATCTGTCCAGACCAAGAAAGGATGCTCTGCCCCCTCCAGCCAGTGTCGCTATTCCTCCAGGGCCTGCCTGACAGCCGGAAGTTCCTGGTTCCCAACATTGTAACTCCTCTCCGCCAGAGTCAAGCGATGGGAATGAAAGGCACAAGGGTGCAGCCGGCTATCCGCAGACGAGCTCTGAGAGAGGACAGCTTCAATGCCTACATCGGATGCATCCACCTTGACAATGAACGGCTGAGATGGGTCTGGGTGTTGCAGCAGCAGGCAGCGGGGCAGTGGTGAAATGTCGCTTTAAATCTGAAAATGTTTGGTCAGCGACATTTGTCCAATGGAATGCTGCCGCGGTCTTCTTGGTGAGTTCATAGGAGTGATGATAGAGCTAAAATTCCAAATGAAGTGGTGATAAAAGTTCACAAACCCCATGAAGCACCATACTTGTTTAACTGTAGATGGTTTGGTCCACACTGTAACTGCCTGAACTTTATTAGGGTCCATTTGAGCACTAGATAGAGTTAAGTATATAGCCCAAAAACGAAATCTGGTCTTTATGGAACTCACACTTTCAGGTTTGGCATACGGACTATTTTCAAGAAGCCTTCGGAGAACTCTTCAGACACGCTGGACGTGCTCCTGATGAGAGTGAGAATGGATAAGGATGTCATCTGAATATACAATAAAGGCATCCGTTAGTCTTGCGAGACCATGGATCTGCGCCTAGAAAGTCTTCATTCTCCAGGGCGCAGGCCTGAGCAAGGTTGCATGGAAGACCAGCAGTTGCCCATGCTGCAAGTCTCCCTTCTCCACGACACTGATGTTGTCCAAGGGAAGGGCATTAGGACTCATACAGCTTGGCACCAGTGTCTCCGCAGAGCAATGTGTGATTAAGTGCCTTGCTCAAGGAAACAACACATGTTGCCTCGGCTGGGGCTCGAACTCACGACCTTCAGGTTGCTAGTCCAATGCCTTAACCACTTGGCCACGTGTCTACACAATATACAAATATAAACTGATTCAATGTGTCCCTGAGCACATCGTTAACCAAGGTCTGGAATATAGCGGGGGTATCAGCCAGAGCAAAAGGCATCACCAGGTACTCATAGTGGCCACTAGAGTGTTGAAAGCTGTCTTCCACTCATCCCCTTCTCTTATGGAAACCAGATTGGAAGTATTGCACAGATCAATTTTGGAAAACATGTCTGCTCCCTGGAGATGTTCGAACACGGAAGCCAGCAAGGGAAGAGGGTAGCAGTTCTTCACAGTGATGTTGTTCAGGGGCTGATAATCAGTGCAAGGATGGAGCTTGCCATCTTTCTTGCTCACAAAAAAGAAGCCTGCTCCTGCCAGTGAGGTTGACGGAGGGATAAACCCCATGCTCAATGCCTCCTTGGTGTATTCCTCCATGGCCATCCTTTCAGGATGAGAGAGGGAAAAGAGCCGGCCCCGGGGAGGACCAGTGCCAGGTAAGAGGTCTATGGCACGGTCCTATGGGGGCAGGGTGGTGGTCTTCCTTTTACTGAAGACCTCAAGGAGATCCACATATTCAGCTGGAATCTTAGAGAGGTCTATATCCTCAGCTGACACAGGAGGGGATTCATGGAATGGAGCTTGAGCTGGACACAGATAGGTAGACAGGCATGTCAGTCCCCACCCTTAGGGTTCTTCCAGACACCAGTCGATCCATGGGTTATGTCGTGATAACTGGGGAGACCAGTGGCAGTTCAGATGAATCAACCAGATAGAAAGATATTTCTTCATGATGGTTGCCTTCGAGTACCAGTTGGAGGGGTTGGGTGGAAAGGTGGATCTGGCCAGTTCCCAGAGGTCAACCATCCAGCACCTTGATGTTGATCTTTTCTCTTAATTCCTGAGTTGGAACTCCCCATCTTTGAGCGAGAGAGATGTCCGTAAGATTCCCGGCTGCACCAGAGTCAATAAACGTCTTAAGTTCATGGGTCTGAGACCTCCACGACAAGGAAGCTGTGAGCATTACACAATTAGGGGAAGCTGACTGAAGAGAGAACTGAGCCGTCAGGACTCCCCTCCCTGCTGACGGGTGTTCTCTTTTACTGGATGCTTGGAACATGCCGCCTGGAAGTGTCCTGGATCATCACAGTAGAGACAGGAACCTGTTCTCCTCCGCCACGCTCGCTCTTCCCAAGGCAGGCGCATGCGCCCTACTTGCATAGGCTTCTCCATAGACTGGGTGCTGAGTGGTGAGGGAGGGGGAGAGAGTGAGGAAAGATGGTGATCAGGTGGCGTGTAGGAAGCTTGGAACATTCTTTCCCTGCAAGACTCAGTTACCCAGTCGTCAACTCGAATAGCCAGATTAATCAGGTCATCCAGACTATCCTGCTCGTCCCGGACAGCGATCTCATGCCGGATCCCTGCATTCAGTCCACGCTGGAAGGCAGTGATGAGAGATCTCTCATTCCATCCGGTCTCTACTACAAGCATACTGAATTTAACTGCGTAGGCTTGCACCGTTCCTCTGCCTTGACGCAGGTCCGCGAGTCGGTTGCCAGCCTCCTGACCCCAAAGTGGAAGATCAAAACTCCTCCTTAACTCGGCCATGAAATATTGGAACAGCTGGGCTGTGGGGTATCCTTGCTCCCTTAACGTGTTGAACAGGCTGAGTGGAAGTCCATCTGGAAGTTGACCATGCACGGCAGTTTATGTGCATCGTCACCAAAACGACCAGGCTGTGCTTAGAATGTCAGCTTGCGTTGGATAATAAAATTCCTGCAACCAGCGGGATCACCAGGATATGTGCCTGGAGGTGGAATACTTGGTTCCTGTTGTTGTCGTCGTCGTGGCTATCCCTCGAGGTCGAGGATGATGGTCTTCGTTCTGAAGAAGTGGCCCACAGAGTGAAGACTCCTGTGCGTGTATTTGTTTAATGTGTACTTGATGTTGCACTCCAAGAAGCACACGATACTTCACAAATCAACCAACGGATTCCAATGGCCTGGAAACCACGACGATTGGAGCTGGTGGATTTGTTGCAGCCTTCATCTGCCTTCACAGCCTTTGAGTTTGAAATAACTTCATCCAGCTGTTCCACCATTGAGGTCTTGGTTGGATTGTTCTTTGTCAGGGACCTCACCCTCGACCTTACCGCAGGGGTGACCCTACCAGGAGCATAGCTCCAGATGGCATTGCTCTCGGGATCACAGGACCACACAAGCTTCTCCACCACGACAAGGTGACAATCCACGGAGAAGTTGGTTCCTGTACAGATGTGGGAGTCTGTGGGGGTCTGAAGGTAAGAGTCAGTTCTGGTCTGGGCATGGGAACGGGAGTGGGAGCGGGAGAATTAGTAGCAACAATTTTCAGGGCAGCGAGAAAGGAAGACCTGCAAGATGTTGGGAGTGGGACTGACACAGCTAGAGGCTGCTGAATTGCATTGGTGAGAACATTAATGGCTGTTGGCTGATGGGGGCTGTCCACAGTGAGCTTGTGGACAGCGAACGTGAGAGCAGAAATCACAGACACCTGAGTCCGATTGTCTGTGATGAAATTTTCAACCATGGCGGCCAGGGATGATACCTGTTCCTCCAGATGAGACTGGGCTTGTTGGCACGAGATTATCTGCCTCATTGCTTCCATAAGCTCACTCAAAACAAATTCAATTGCCTGTAGCTTATCTCCTACCTGACCAATGAATCTCAGGGCCAAGGTCAGCAGCTTTTTATCTGCTGGGTCCATCTTTGTGTGGTCGAGTCTTGCTCCACTGTGTTTAGATATGCTCCAAGTGCAGAGCAAGAGACACCGAAGTGGGTCGATCGTTCACAGACTTTAATGCGAACAGAGTTAGAGGGAAAAGAAAACAATAAATGTTAGGCCAAACAGAGCTGTTAACTAAAACTCTCAAATGGAAAAAGAAACCAACACTCCGGCTGAAAGGAATAACTAAATATAAAACAAATACCGCTAGTCTTCAGAGTCAGTTGACTCAACAGTTGAATTTCTCAGGTAAGGTCGAATGCAAGCAGGCAGTGGAACGTTGCTGTGCTTTGCTCAAGTCTCGACAGGCACCTTGATGAAAAGAATGGAGTTAAATCTATCACAATGAAATAATAATTAGCTGACACGTGCATATTGACAAGCACAATTGCCGAATCAGCTGCGCCGCCGAATCCGTGGTTGTGTCAAAAACTTGGACAAACTTCAATATATGTGGAGGGTATATTGACTGGCTGCATCACAGCCTGGTATGGAACACTGATGCCCTTGAACAGAAAACCCTATAAAGGTAATGGGTATGGCCCAGCCCATCTTGGGTAAAGCCCTCCCAACCAGCAGATCTACGTGAAATGCTGTCACAGGAAAGCAGCATCCATCATCAGCGAGCCCCATCATCCAGGCCATGCTCTCTTTTCGCTGCTGCAATTCGGAAGATAGCATTCTGGGCAGAAGGAGATACCATATCAAACCAAGTACAAGGTCTTGGGTGCTGTGCTTCTTACCTAAAAAGGTGCTCCTGGGATATTGGCGTTGGCACATCCCCCAGCTGGTGATGATGCCGCGCCTCCTCTTTCAGGTCTCTTGAAAAAAGACAACCTTCCACTGGGGTCCTGAGTTGTAGAATCCGTCAAGCAGGCCCTCCCTTGGTGTCTAGGCAGAGTGGGGTGATGATCGAGCTGCAGGTTTCAGCTCTCTCCAGGGTGGCTGAGTGAAGCCGATGTCAGGCATTGAAGGGCTGTTATGTTCCCTTGGGGTTTTGGACAAAAACCCTTCCCTTTGTGAGGCAGCTGTTGGCTTGTTACTAGGCTCTCTTGGCCACAGGAGATCAGGCCGCCTCTGAGTCAGTTGTGCTATGGGCATACCTCCCAATCATGCCGTGGGTTAAGTCCGACAACGTAACCTACTCAGAGGGCTGGGCCTAGTATTCTTCCATTGCCAGCTGGACGTGGTACATTGCATATCGGGCAGAGAAGGGTTCCAGTGGGGTGAGCCTTCTGCAGGTCACGGCTCTCCCTGATAACGATCGCTACACCTCTGATGAAGTTCCCACCATCAGCCCCTTGCCCAGACAGTGTGATAAACCCTAAGATGACCCAACCACTGAGTAGAAGCAGTAGATCTGTTTCACCAATGGCTCCAACCATTGGTGAAGCGGTAAAATGTGCTGAAAGGCTGCTGTTCTCCATCCTACATCAAGGAGAGTCGTTACCCAGGAGGACGAGGGGATACCGAGACAATTGACTGAGCTGGTGTCCACGACCTGACCATCAGGGAGATGACGGAGCCTATAAGGATCTGCACCAAATCCTGGGCAGCGGCTAATGACATGGTGGTGTAAATGCCTCATGGACATGGGCAGAGCAGGAGGGTGCCCAGGCGACCCCACCGGGGGAACTCATATTGAGAATGCATCTGTGATCAGTCTTCTATGTAGATGCCCACACCTCTTGGCATACTGAGGAGGCAGCTGACGATCAAGTGGCACAGAATGTGATGGCCACAGTGTTTTCCGAGGAGGAGGACCGCGGGGGCCTGGTGGTATGGGCACAGCAGGAAAGCAGGCATTTGGGGAGGGGGTGGAAGGAGCAAGGAAATAAGCAGAAGCTCGAGGTTGCCACTGACGTTTGATGAGGCCAGGACAGAGGCTGCAAGCTGCCCTGCCTGCCAGCTGGCTGAGCCCACGGGGTGGGTGGGCAGTGGGTCCCTCGAGACACATCCAAAGGGGCACGGGGTTGGATTGGTATGGCCAGCAGATTACTTGGGGCCTCTGCTGCTACAGAACAGGAAAGGATATGTGCTCACGGCAGTGGACACATATTCCGGGGTGCCGGTGGTGGTACCTTACGGCCATGCTGACTAGGAAAACACAACAGAAGATTAGAGCCACTTGTCATGGATGTATGGGATCCCCTGGAAGATCCAATCAGACAAAGGCTCACATTACACAGGGGCCAAAGTCCAGGGGTAGGCTGTGAAGTCTGGCATCTTGTGGATGTTCCACATCCCGTACTACCCACAGGCAGCAGGGCCGATTGAAGGGGCTGTTAAAACATTAAGTTATTGACCACAGCTCGTACATTTCAGGGGTGGCTGAGCGCACTGTAGGAGACAGTAGACAACCTGAACTCCTGGCTGGTGGGCCCGGGAAGGTCCCTGACATCCCAGCACCTTCCCAGTTGGAAGGGGTGGAGTTGGAGGAGGAATCGGGGAAGGCTTGGCTGCAGCAGACGAAGGGGCCACCAGAGCAGGAGGAGATTGTGGTGCACAGACTGGGCAATATGTGATGGATGGCATTATCAGGCAAACAGAGGATAGCCTGTCTAATTACCAGGAGGGAGTGAGTGTGTGTCTCCCTACATTACAGAATGGCAAAGTGGTGGATGCGAAGGCAGTGGTGATAATGGTGGTCGGGGTGAGATCCTACAACACATTCTTATGGACGGCATATGAGCAGGTGAACCATACCAATGCTTTGGACTGTTAGATCTGCATGAGGCGCCAACCCACTCTGCAGAAGGGGTGCCACTGATACCGATCCCCTTTAACAAAGAAGAACAGGACTGCTGGCGGAACTCGTCCAGCTCCTCCAGCTTTGGTATTCTGTTCTGGGGGAGCTGTGAGGGAGTAGACCAGTGGTCCCCAACCACCAGGCCGCGGATCGGTACTGGGCTGCAAAGATGTGCTACCGGGCCGCGAGGAAAAGATATAATTTGGCGATATGAAACGGTATGAGTCAGCTGCACCTTTCCTCATTCCCTGTCACGCACTGTTGAACTTGAACACCACCCGCCCCGCGCACCCACCCCCCCGCCATCGGCCGGACTGCAAGAATATCACCAATATTAAACTAGTCCGCAGTGCATAAAAGGTTGGGAACCCCTGGAGCAGACCATTCTGGCCGACCTCGTATAGCAATGGCCTTTAAGAACATGAATCTCAGTCACCCGCGGTGGAATATGTTGCGAATTTAATATTTCAGTAGTGTTTGAGTACTATTATAAATTTATTGTTTGATTAAGCATTCTTGATCATTTAAGTAATACATTATGGGTTATATGGGAAAATTAATTGAATTGCATAGGTAATGATGCTACCATGTATTATGTACACGCCTTGCATAAAGTAAATGTGAAGTTAGATATATTTTTCCGGACTGCCCTACATTTATTTCGATTAGCTATTATGTTTTGGAGTTGCACCTGTTGAAGTGCAGTGAGATGTTTGAGTTTAATAAAAGCACTGCTAGAAAAGGTCAAGTAAAAGAAAAAAAGAGCAACACTTCTACTTTCTTTTGAGCAGCACGTTTTCCTCACAACAGTGAAGACAATTAAGTTAAAAAAGGCAGAAAATGGACCAAATTCATGGGTTCATAAACAGCGAGTACCAGATGAAAAAATCATAAATTTTTAAAAATCAGAAATGTCTGGCTACATCGGAATCATACATGTGTTTCATTATACAACAGATAACTGGGTTTTGTATACTGAACAGATTGAGCAATATTTTAAAACAAATACAAAAGCCATTGGGAGACAAGTGCCGATTTTGCTGAGTGCAATGCCTTTGAAAGCATACAGTTTGCTTTGAAGTTTGACAGTTCTAATCAAATCAGCCTAAATGAGATATGCTTCCCTCTTTTACTTGCCCATTTCTCACTGTTTTTTTTAAACTCAAATGTCTCGCTGCATTTCAACAGGTAGGTAATCGTTTTGGGTTTATTTAAAAAAATACCTCCTCACCACTGTTACGTTTTGTAAATCCAAGACATTGTAGTTGATTGAAATAAATGCAGGAGAGTCCAGGAAAACATACCTTACTTCTGGCAAGATGGCAGTGGCCTCTGATTGGGGGGCGGCAAAGGTGCTTTTTCCTTCGTAAAGTTTGTTTTTATGATCCAAAGACAATTTTACTCCCAGAACTTTGAGTACCTCAGGGCTGCTCCGTCAGTCAGTGAGCTGCTCGTTGATCAGGGTAGCTGGACTGGTGTTGGTGGTCGAGCCAGCTGAGGTGATGTAGGGGCTGCTCGTGGTGTTGGAGAGAAAGCTGGCCAAGGTATCATTGAGGTATTGAAAGGGCCAGCCGAGGTGTCAAAAGAGCTGGTTGGTATATCGGAGGAACCTGTTGGAATATTGGAGGAATTTGCCATGATGTTGAAGGACCTGGTTAGGATTTTGGGGCATCCGGTCAGGATATCAGAGGAGCTGGTTGGGATATCAGAGAAACCTGCCGGGGTATTGGAAGAGCCGATTGGGATATCAGATGAACTGGTTTGGGTGCAGAGGAGCCCACCGGGATATTGGAGGAAAATGTCGGGATATCAGAGGTGCCGGTTTGGGTGTGCGGGAGCTGACTTGGCTATAGACCATGTTGCCGCTGCTACTCAGAAGCATTGGAGTTGGTGCGCTAACACTGTGGGAGATATTGGACATTTCACCTGTGATTGCAAAACTGTGTTGGACAGTGCTAACGTAAGTTGCTGAAGACCTGTTACCTTTGTCTGGTTGAGGAACAGATGATATGGGAGATGTGTAGCCTCAGTTAAGGTGTCGACTAGGCCTCGAGCTTCAGGTTTGCCTGCTGCAGACCAGGTGAGAGATGCAGAAGCATTTACAGGTTGATGTCCGAGCTCAGCTGGCACCTGGCCTCTCCCGTCAGTGCTGCCCTCCCTTGTTTGAGTTGTGGAATGACAGGCTGGATTGCATGCGTTTGTACACTGCCGAGACAATGTACCGTCAATTGCTGGACATCGTTGCTTAGGGTCTTGCACCATATATATGTTTTATTTTCAAGTGAATATGCTTCTTTGCTCACCATTTTGAATTATGTTTCTTGCTATTTTGGAACGTTTGCATGTTATTTTGAATGTTTTGTACCTTCGCCCCAGAGGAATGCTGTCTCATTCAGCTGTACCTATGTGTGGTTTGAATGATAATTAAACTTGATTTGATTTGATGAGCTTTGTTGATATTGTGAACATAATGTAGAAACCATTGTTAATTGTAGAATGCCTTAGGTTTCATAAGAGAAATCAAAAGGAAGGGGAGTTCATTTTATCATACATGGTTGAATTGAAGAAATTGTTTGAATATTATCAGTTCAGTGATGGGCTTAATGATGCACTGAAAGATCATTTAGTTTGTGGAATCTTAGAGGAAAGTATTCAAAAATGGCTTCTAACTGAAGCACAACTTACATTTAAAAGAGCTGTTGAAATAGCTATATCAATGGAAACAGTAGGCAGCGATGCAATTGAGTTACAGTCAGGGACCCTGAAGACAGGCCTAGCCAAACATATTATGTTATCATTGTGGCAGAGGCTCACATAAACCAGACCAATGCAGATTTAAAGGTGAAACTTGCAGAAAATACAACAAAATAGGACAAATACAAAGAACATGTCAGATAAGCAAAAAGAAATGGACGATGCAGGGAAAAGAAAAAAGATAAAATGTCAAATTGCAGTTTCAACAAGAGCACTAATTTATGTGCAGTTGATGAAAAATCTGAAAATGGTAAGTTTACTTACTTTCACCAGAAGTAAACGGCAAATTAATTAAAATGGAATTGGACACTAGCTTGGCTGCTTCAGTCATTCCACAGAGCAGCATTTCAAAGATACTGAAATAAAGCCTGCAGATATCCAACTAAGAACTTATACTGGATTGACATTCCTAACAGTGAGACACAACACTAACAAACTACACTGATCTTGTATTTCTAATCACAAACGAAAGAAATCCGAGCAACACGCATAAAATGCTGGAGGAGCTTAGCAGGCCAGGCAGCATCTATTACCCTAGATGCTGCCTGGCCTGCTGAGTTCCTCCAGCATTTTGTGTGTTGATCTTTGTTGTGTTAAAAACAGGATGGCCAGCAATGCAAGGACATGATTGGCTGAGATAACTACAACTTGACTGGAGATCCATATGCATGCCACATCCCCTGCAGCAGAGTCAACAGAAAGTAAATCAAGAAAGGTACTGGATGATGCCACAACAGTTTTCAGGCAAGGCACTGGAAACCTCAAACATATCAAGGGTAAAATAGTGCTAAATGAAAATGCTACATCTAAGTTTTGCAAAGCCCGTCTTGTTCCTTATACCCTCTGTGGTAATGTAGCCAGTAAGGTAGATCGCATGGAGGCTGAAGGAATTCTTTCCAAGGTTGAGTGGAGCCCATGGGCAATGCCAGTGGTCCCAGTAGCCATGAAGAATGGGTTTGCAGGATCTGTGGTGATTTTAAGGTCATCATCAGCCCAGTACTGAAAGGAAGTCAACACCTTTTGCTCAGGATACAGGATATTTTTGCAAATCTTTCTAAAGGAAAACACTTCAGCAAAGTGGAATTAGCTGAGGCCTACCTACAGATGGAGATGGAAGAAGGGTCCAAAGTATTTCTTACCATAAGCACTCACAAACAGCTTTTTCTCTACAATAGGCTTATTTTTGGAGTAGCATTGTCACCTGAATTCTGGCAGAAAACTATGGACCAGGTGCAGCAAGGCTGCTTAGGCACTCAGTCTTACCTGGATGACATCATTGTTACCCAGGAGGTTGACAAGGAACTTCTCCAAAATCTCAAAACAGTATTAAAAAGTTTAGAAGATTACAGGCTCAGAGCTCAATGCAACAACTGTGAATTCTTAAAACCAAGCATCACTTACTGTGGTCACACCATCAACACACAAGCACTACACAAATATGCTGAGAAAATTCAAGTGGTGGTAGGTGCCCCAAGACCAAAGGACGTGTCTCTATTTTGGTCCTCAATGGATTTGTCAATTACTAAAATAGGCTCCTGCCAAACCTGGCTATCATGGACCACCCATTGAACTCATTACTAGAGATTGGGAAGAAATGCCCATGGACAAAGCAGTGTGAGTTGGCTTTCCAAAAGGTAAAGGAAGTGGGGACATCAGACTCTGTACTCACATATTATGATCCATATCATCTAGTGAAGCTTGCTTGTGATGCCTTGCCTTATGGTAGAGTTGCAGTCATGTCACATGTTATGAGTGATGGAAGTGAACACCCCATAGCCTTTGCATCACATTTGCTTAATGCTGCAGAGAAGAATTACGCTCAGATTGATGGAAAGGCCTTGAGTCTGGCTTGAGGTGTAAAATATTTCAACCAGTATCTGTATGGGAGAGAGTTTACCCTCATTACTGATGCAGTGATGCAGTAAGAGGCATATCACATCAATTACTAGTCTCCGTTTTCAATCCACGGAAGAGTATTCCACTAACGGCGGCAGTATGAATTCAGAGATGGGCTCTGTTTCTTGGAAAACACAATTACAAGCCTGAATTCAAGAGGACCACTAAACATGGTGTGACGAAAGTACACATAGATTAAGATGTTAGCTGTCCTGTGCTGGCACCAGAGGGATCAGCAGTTGGTCTGCCACCTGTCTTCAGAAAGAGAGATAAGGAAAACAATGAAGCAGCATTTGGAGATGTTAATGAAGGGACGGGAGAGTTTAACGGAAGGAGAGCTGTCAAGATCGGCTTCCCTTTGAACCCTGAACTGTTTGAAGTGATGGACAGGCGATACCCCAGCAGGGGGATAAAAAGGGACAGGTTCGCTAAGGCAACACACACACAACACTACGAGGTAACGAGACCCTGGAAGCGGTGTGTCTCCCACAAGTCGGTTGGAGTTTTGGAGGGCTGGCCGCGGGATCAAGCTATAGACACACAGGGTGGAAAGGTACGATCGGCGGGAACCTGGTGTGTGTCCGCCCTTGCCTGGGTGCCAGGTTCACCGCAGAGAAACGGTCGTATCTGGAAACGGAGGGGTCACAGTCGGTGACCTCAGAAGACATCACAAAGGGCTCGCCTGAAAGCTGACTGCGAAGAATATCGAAGGTCTATGTGGAAGCTGTTTGAATATTCATTCGTTTTTGCTCTCTCTCTTCTTCCCCCCACTGTCCATCGCCATGGCAGTGATTACTGCGAATTGAACTGAACTCAATTGAACTGAACTTTGCGTCACTTTGAAACTGGTCATTTACCCCTAGACGACGATAGAGCTTGATTGATCCTGTTATCCTAATTCTGTGTACATGTGTGTTTATCATTGCTGAACTGTTGCATTTATTATCCTTTTGATTAGAGTACTGTGTTGCTTGTTTCTTTAATAAAACTTTCTTAGTTCCAGTAATCCAGACTCCAACTAAGTGATCCATTTCTGCTGGTTTGGCAACCCAGTTACGGGGTACGTAACAATGGAAATGCTGATGGATTGTCCAGTTTATCCTTGGGAAAGGAAGTAACTGAAAAATTTATTAAACAGGACACTCCTCTTGACATATTCTCCCTGATGCAAACTAAAATTCTCTTTATTACAGCAAAGATGACCCAAAGGGAAACCAGGAAAGATCATTCACTGTCCCAGGTCACATGGCCACCCAAAATAACTGGAATGTGTAGCAGAATCTCTAGTTCCCCCATTTTTACCAGTGCTGGGATGAACTTGCCCTTAATGGAGGCTGTCTTATGGGGGGATTGAGAGTTGTACCACCCAAACTGAGCTCCAAGGTGTTGAAGGAGCTACCTCTAGGTGGCGTCAAAATGAAAGCATTGGCTCTAAGCCTTGTCTGGTGGCCTGGGATAGATCAGTAGATCGAGCAGCTTGCCATGCCTTGTTCAGGATGCCAGCACATCCAGAAGATACCAAGATCAGTGATCCTGGGTCGGCCCTTGCCTTCATGCTTGGATCTCCTCAAACCCAATCTCAGAAAGATTATGCCGGGCAAACAGCTGAGACAAATTGAGTGTTCCTGAAACAAGGCTGTCGACCATGACCCGCCCCCCCAGAGTGTCACAAGATAAAAATAAGTGAATTGCATATTCATGACGCTAATACATGATATGTACACAACTTGTTTAAAATATACACAGTTAGATAAGTTATTCCAGACTCCCTGGTTTTTAGTTCAATTAGTTTTTATGCTTTGGAGTGACAAAATATAGCATAGTAGCTGGTACTTGTGATTTTTCTAATGCCAAGCTCCCGTTTATGAGTAATCCCTGCGCCAACAGAGAAGGGGAAGGATTGGTGGTGCAGATGATATGTCAGTAGGGCACAGCGACCGTGAGCAGGAGCAGTATCCTGGGATGACTGTGTCTATGCAGAATGGTGTAGCGAAGGTGAGCACCGCCTGGATGCTAAGCAGTAGATACTGGACACGTGGCTGCGGGCCTAACCATGGCTACCCACGGGATGGTATAGCTGCTGCTATCTGGGTATGTGGTACCATACACACACCACCTTAATACCCTGGCCATGAGGGCCAGTGCAGTAACAGGCATATCACAGAGGCAGAAAGGTTCTTGGTGATAGCCTTTCCCCGTAGGCTCTGTGAAGGAGACACTGGCCAACAAGACAGCTGTAATGCTCAAGCATATAGAGGAGGCACTGACCTGAGTGTCTGCTGAGATAATGGCTATTTGGCCGTGGACTACCTGTTCATGGAGAAAGGTGGCACCTATGCTGTGATTGCTCAGGACTGCTGCACCTACATCCCCAACTAGTCATCTGGTGCTTTGGGGCATTGGGAGGTTGGTGGACTACTGCAGTATACTGGTTAGCAACTGGTGGGCTGAGAACTCTGGGTGTCATAGTGTTATGGTCTGCGTGTAGTATAGTGAGACATCCAGGGGGTTTTACAGCCTTCGGGCTAAATGTCATGGTGTTGCGTCTTTCGAGGGTTGGTATGTTGCAGTACTTGTCATATTACCTGCTTATCAGGAACCGCGCCCCATGCGGTTTACAGAGAACTGCAGCTCTTCCGCTAGATGCCGTTTGGCACCATGGCCGCGGCTGATGACAACATTATGCCAGTGGAGTATAAATCTAGTGTACTACAAACACCCAGTCTCTTTGGGTCAGGGACATGCCAACGTGCTGAGTCACGACAAGGGCCACAGGAACGACATGCTGCCGTGAGGGAGGGCCCAAGGGCACGCTTTAGACAAGTGCTGTAACTGGGTGTAACTTGGAAGGTTTAATAAATATTTAATGTCTGTCTTGCCCTGTAAATAAATAGTTAACCTACTTACCAGTAGTGAGTGTCCTTTGCCCCACTCACCGAACCTGTGAACTTGATTTCAACATCGACTTTTGAGGAGGAGAAAGTGGCCTACATTTTCAAGGGCAATATTGTCAACTTTTAGAGAGGACTGGATCAATGGCTGGCTGTGTGGATGGCTGATGGAAGACCTGTGTCTTTATTTCAATTCAAGACAAGACCCAGGACCCAGTATGCATTAGCAAAGGCATTTAGGATACATTGGATGTGTTCCTCACGGCATGCTTCAATGGCATTGTCATCCACAGACTGAAGCTCCATGATAGCTGTGGCCTTGAACTGGTTGAGGTTGAAAGGTCAGCTGTCCATTCTCTACAGGACTGGGATTCCCTGTGGCTGGTCTTTGCCAATGAGATGAAGGTTGGCGACAGGAAAGATGGCAAATAGAGTGGGCACAATGATACAGCCCTGTTTGACTCCTCTCTTCACAGTGAAGGGTTCTGATTCAGTATTGCTGTGGCGGAGTACTGTGACTGAGCAGTAGCCTCTGTATTTGTTAGTACTTGTCAAGGCAGCCATGTCTTCATAGTACAGGACTTTGTGAATAATCCATGAGGGAGTCATTTTAAATGCTTAATAAAAGCTGTAACCCTTTACTTCCATTAGCAACAAACCAAACACAGTCACCTTACACTGACGCCATTACATCAATCACCGTCTCTTACAGTGAACACAACTCACATAATTTGTGAATTATGTAGAACAGTTTCTATTATGAACAATATCTATCATCTGTCACTCATTACATTACCCTAAACAGATTCAGCACCACCCTCACCCCAGAATTCACCAAAGCCTGCATTGTGAGTCCGTGTAAGCCACCTGACTTGGGTCCTACGTGCCTTGGTTAGGGGAACAGCGGGTGCCTCTGGCTCGCCCAGGGGTGTGGTGACACCACATTGTCATGTCAGTAGGTAGTGGAACCATCCAGGTCTAGGTGGGCCAGTTTAAAGCGATCTACAGAAATACATCCTGTTTACCCTTCATGTCTACCATAAAAGCCTTTTCACCACATTCCAAAGTGCACAAAGGGCCATTGTAAGGGGGCTTAGTGGGGTGTTGGAGTGCATCATGGCAGACAAAAATGAAACATAGGTCAACTGGAACCCAAGAATGCTGTACATTATGGTGGGAGTTAGGAATAGGTGTAAAAGAATTGAATTTACTGAGGAGGGTGGAATGCTGCTGAGATGCCAGCCAGGCAGTCTTGGTGTCAGGAATAAAATCACCCAGCACCCGTCGTGGATGCCTGTACACCAACTCAACTGCAGAGGACTGCAGGTCCTCTTTTGGAACCATTCTGTGCCCCAGCGGGACCCATTGGAGACAATTGTGCCAACACATATCTGTCAGGGAGGCCCTCAGAACCGCCATTAAGGAAGGGTGAAACCACTCACATAGGCCATCGGACTGCGGGTGATACGCTATAGTGTGATGTAATTTACTGCCGAGGTTCTGGGATACTGTGGCCCAGGTGACTGACACAGATTAAAACTTCCATTATTCACTGTTTAAAATGATGAGGGAGATTGAATCATGGGGGCACATGCGGAAGATGAACATCGGCTCCCTATCTTTTTATCGCTCTGTTGTTGGAGGGGGAGAGCCAGCCACTGTGCCCAGAGAATGTTACCCAGGTTTTCTGCATTTTGGATCTGGACTTGGACTATAGACCTTATTTAGTCTTACAGTTTTTTTATATTTTGTGGTTTTTGCCCGATCTTTCTTGATTTTTTGAGCATGAGGAGGGATAGAAACATAGAAACATAGAAAACCTACAACACAATACAGACCCTTCGGTCCTCAAAGTTGAACCGAATATGTCCTTACCTTAGAAATGACTAGGTTTACCCAGAGCCCTCTATTTTTCTAAGTTCCATGTACCTATCCAAAAGTCTCTTAAAAGACCCTATCGTATCCGCCTCCACCACTGTTGCTGGCAGCCCATTCCATGCACTCACCACCCTCTGAGTGAAAAATTTGGGGTTGATGTGACTGTTCTTTTTGTTTGTCATTTTTTTTGTGTGGGGAGGTGGGAATTGGGTTTGATGATTGTGCTGCCATTCTTTTCCTTGTTGGTTTCATGGCTACCTAGAGAAGACGAATTTCAGGGTTGTATACTTTGATAATAAATGAACTTTTCAACTTTTGAACCTTTGAACAAGTGAGCCAGGTGCTGATTTACACCTGAAGCACGTCCGCAGTTATCATCGATGCTGGAGGGACAACCTGTGGCCACCTGGTAGTACAGTCCCACATGATAAGGAGATTCATGAAACCGCGGGAAGCAGGAAGAGGTCAACATTGATGTGGTCCAACCATCACCCGGGAGCCTGAAAAGGTGCTGATGGTGCCCGAACATGACGGTTAATTTTTGCCCACTGCTACACTCCAGTCTCGCATATCCCTCATAAGGCCATGCCACGCAAACTTGAAAGCAACCAGTCTCTATTAAGCCTTCCCACTGGATACAAGAGGCTGTGAATGGAGTTAAAGTCAGTACGCTTCCAGCTTTCAGGCACTATGTGCCGAGGGTGACCAGTTGAGATATTGCCCAGGACAGACACTCCTGTGACTCCGAACTTGACGTCAGCCAACTGTAGACCCATGACAGCTGTCCTGAGAGCCCAGACCTCCGGGTCAGTAGCTTTGTCGGCTCCCATGCCAGCATAGTCAACCCCGATGTGTCTGTCTGGCATCGATGGCGGTCATGAGAATCAATCAGCCACAGCATTAGTTTTCCCTTTGATGTGCTGTATGTCCATCGTGAATTCTGAAATGTAGGCCAGGTTGGTGCTGCAGCCGTGCAGAATAAGGGTCTGATGCTTTGGTCGTCGTGTGCATGAGGGGCTTGTTGGTTAATGAACACTGAAATGCCGACCCTCCAGTAGAAAACAAAAATGGTGGACAGTTCGATAGAGACTGACAAGCTCACAATTAAGCATATTGTGCTTCCCCTTGGGGTGAAGCGGGGTGGTGCCATCTGAAGAAGGGGAGCGGCTGCCACATGCCTCCAAACAGCTGAATGCGCCCGGCACCCACAGCGTAATCTGAAGTACCAGCCGTGATGGCTCTAGGTGCACTGGGGAGCTGGTGTGCTTGTAGGGTTGTGTTTGAACGAGCTCGTTTGGTGTCGTCAAATGCTCTGCTCATTCAATCACGCGACTGGGGAAAGCAAGAAAAAATCTGCAGATGCTAGAACATACACAAGCAACACGCACAACAGGAACTCAGCCGGCCAGGCAGTATTTATGGAAAGAGTACAGTCCACGTTTTGGGCCGAGACCCTTCAGCAGGACTGAAGAAAAAAAGACGAGGTATAGAGTTAAAAGGTGGGATGAGAGGAGGGAGAAACATGAGGTAACCTCAAGGGCACTAAACAGGGAGCATATGTTCAGCAGGTCACAGAACGAAGCAGTGATAGAAAATCACCATGTCTAAAAACTCGTGCAGTGCTTTGGTAGTGCGGACAGTGGGAAGTCCGTAATAGCAGTGACTTTTGACAGCTGGGTGTTGCACCTTCTGTTGTGCAGAAACTCAAGTCGGCCGTACAGGATTATAACAGCAGTTTGGGGAACTTCCTTAGCACACAGACACCTGATTAGCCCTGACTAAGTCCACTTTAGAAAAAATCACCTTTCTGGCTAAACATACCGAAAAGTCTTGAGTATGTGGGACCAGGTAATGGCTGGGGGGTGGGGGGTTGTGGGAGATTGGTGGCCTCGGTAAGGTGACAGCAATTGCCACATGGACCAGCAGCCACCACCCGGCTCAGCGGAGCGGTCACGTGGAAGGGTAAGCCCAAGTGCTATTCGACCTGCGTACAAAGCCATGCATATTCAATATCAGCAAACTCAGCATTAGGGCTGGCCAGCATCTCTGAGTCCAGTCTACGTGCGTGGCTGTGAACCGGTGAGCTAGCTGTGGAAACGTGGCGCTCAACCCCACGCTTTGTGACTGTAGGGAAAATACGGGCTTGCTGAGGTTCATGTGGTGATGCACGCACTTAGACAGAGTCGTTGTGGGGAACTCACTGAGCGTACAGGATAATGACCTTTGTGTCCTCAAACCAGCAGTTCTTAAAGTCTACTGACAGTCCTTTGGCACATCATTTCTGAGCAGAGGTCAAGCATTGAAAATAACTAAGACAAGGCCCCACGTTTGGCATCATGCACTGAAGCAGAGCACTAGGCCTCGTGTCCAGATCCTGCTGCCATTGGCAGCCTCCATTGAGGGTTGGTCACTCTCTGCCTTATAATCAATGGGTGATACTGGTGGGGTACTGGGTCACACAGGAAGCCTTCTCCCAAAAGGGTGTCTGTAATGAACAATAGATTTCCCTGGCAGCTGGAACCCACGGTGTTCACAGACCTCCGACGTCCCGATGCGCTGGCACCAACGAAGCTGCAAGGCAGTCGGTACTTCTCAGCATTCATGCCAAGGCGTGCCAAGTAGAAGTGTAGACCCAGTGTTGTCTGGTTTGGGGTCTGCGTGAGTCTGCTGGGGGCTCTACTGACAGGGCTCACTGAGACAGGGAAAGGAAGAGGAACGATGCACTTCTGCCGGGCTGAGTGCAGACTATCCACCATTTCAGGAAGCTCCCTATAGTCCTTCACTGTGAACAGCGAGGGCTACGCAAACTTAATCAGGCATTTGTTGCATAACGAGTTCTTTAAAAATAAAACAAGGACGGTGTTTGCCCAGGAGCGATAACATGTGATCCATTAGTTCTGAAGTTCCCAGGCCAGGCAAGGAGAATAACTGTTTGGCTGGCTCAGACTTGCAGTCCTAAAGTCTGTAACAGGTGAGTTTTCAGATTGACATATTTACCAAGTGCAGGCAGGTCTTCTAGTAGATTCAGCACTGTGGCTACAGTGAAACTACTTAGCAGTGCCACAACGTAGTAAAATTCGGTATTGACCACAATGATTTCTCACAGCACAAACTGGGTTTCTGCTTGTGCAAACCAAGTGGAGCGTGCTGCTCCCAAAACTCCAGTAGCTGCAAAGTAACTGCATTGTTTGCTCTGGAATTGTCCAAGAGCCTCAGGGTCACCAATGTATGATTTTGTGACTAAAGCATGTGAGAGTTGTTTTATCAACACACATCAAAGTTGCTGGTGAACGCAGCAGGCCAGGCAGCATCTCTAGGAAGAGGCACAGTCGACGTTTCAGGCCGAGACCCTTCGTCAGGACTAACTGAAGGAAGAGTTAGTAAGAGATATGAAAGTGGGAGGGGGAGGGGGAGATCCAAAATGATAGGAGAAGACAGGAGGGGGAGGAATGGAGCCAAGAGCTGGACAGGTGATTGGCAAAAGGGATATGAGAGGATCATGAGACAGGAGGCCCAGGGAGAAAGACGGGGGGGGGGGAACCCAGAGGATGGGCAAGGGGTATAGTCAGAGGGACAGAGGGAGAAAAAGGAGAGTGAGAGAAAGAATGTGTGTATAAAAATAAATAATGGATGGGGTACGAGGGGGAGGTGGGGCATTAGTGGAAGTTAGAGAAGTCAATGCTCATGCCATCAGGTTGGAGGCTACCCAGACGGAATATAAGGTGTTGTTCCTCCAACCTGAGTGTGGCTTCATCTTTACAGTAGAGGAGGCCGTGGATAGACATGTCAGAATAGGAATGGGATGTGGAATTAAAATGTGTGGCCACTGGGAGATCCTGCTTTCTCTGGCGGACAGAGCGTAGGTGTTCAGCAAAACGGTCTCCCAGTCTGCGTCGGGTCTCACCAATATATAGAAGGCCATATCGGGAGCACCGGACGCAGTATATCACCCCAGCTGACTCACAGGTGAAGTGTCGCCTCACTTGGAAGGACTGACTGGGGCCCTGAATGGTGGTAAGGGAGGAAGTGTAAGGGCATGTGTAGCACTTGTTCCGCTTACAAGGATAAGTGCCAGGAGTGAGATCAGTGGGGAGGGATGGGGGATACGAATGGACAAGGGAGTCGCGTAGGGAGCGATCCCTCTGGAAAGCAGAGAGATGGGGGGAGGGAAAGATGTGCGTTGTGGTGGGATCCCGTTGGAGGTGGAGGAAATTATGGAGAATAATATGTTAGACCCGGAGGCTGGTGGGGTGGTAGGTGAGGACCAGGGGAACCCTATTCCTAGTGGGGTGGCGGGAGGATGGAGTGAGAGCAAATGTGTGTGAAATGGGGGAAATGCGTTTGAGAGCAGAGTTGATGGTGGAGGAAGGGAAGCCCCTTTCTTTAAAAAAGGAGGACATCTCCCTCGTCCTGGAATGAAAAGCCTCATCCTGAGAGCAGATGCGGCGGAGACGGAGGAATTGCGAGAAGGGGATGGCATTTTTGTAAGAGACAGGGTGAGAAGAGGAATAGTCCAGATAGCTGTGAGAGTCAGTAGGCTTATAGTAG
Source organism: Mobula hypostoma (assembly GCF_963921235.1). NCBI lineage: Eukaryota > Metazoa > Chordata > Chondrichthyes > Myliobatiformes > Myliobatidae > Mobula > Mobula hypostoma. Next base: position 70,981,179 of record NC_086107.1, on the reverse strand, counting down.
ACATCAGTGGATAAGCTGTCTCCAGAGATAGAGACAGAAAAATCTAGAAAGGGGAGGGAGGTGTCGGAAATGGACCAGGTAAACTTGAGGGCAGGGTGAAAGTTAATAAAGTCAACGAGCTCAGCATGCATGCAGGAAGCAGCGCCAATGTAGTCGTCGATGTAGCGAAGGAAAAGTGGGGGACAGATACCAGAATAGGCACGGAACATAAATTGTTCCACAAAGCCAACAAAAAGGCAGGCACAGCAAGGACCCATACGGGTGCCCATAGCTACACCTTTAGTTTGGAGGAAGTGGGAGGAGCCAAAGGAATAGTTATTAAGAGTAAGGACTAATTCCACTAGACGGAGCAGAGGTAGAGGGGAACTGATTAGGTCTGGAATCCAAAAAGAAGCGGAGAGCTTTGAGACCTTCCTGATGGGGGATGGAAGTATATAGGGACTGGACATCCATGATGAAAATAAAGCGGTGGGGGCCAGGGAACTTAAAATCATCGAAAAGTTTAAGAGCGTGAGAACGTAGGTAGGAAGGGATTGAACAAGGGGGGATAAAATCTGTTTGAGAGTTGTTTTATATGCTTACCAAAAACTGCAGCCCTTTACTTCCATTACCAACACACCCGAAACAGTGACCTTACACTGGTGCTATTACATCAGAACTGTTAAACTGAGCACAACAACTCAATAGCAGTATTTGTGAATTATGTAGAACAGTTTCTATAATGAGCAACAGGTGTCAAGTTTCACCCATTACATTACCCTACGCCAGAGAGTTTGGCAGTCTACTGTATCTAATGCCTTTGTCAGATCTATGAAAGCAAAGTACAAGGGTTACTTTTGTTCACAGCATTTGTCACGGGATACTACGGTAGCCTCGTAGTTATCGTGACATTATTACAGCTTGGGACATTGGAGTTCAATTCCAGTGTCTTCTGTAAGAAGTTGGTACGTCCCTCCCGAGAGTGTGTGGGTTTCCTCTGGGAGCTCTGGTTTCCTCCCACAGTCCAAAATCACAGTAGGTTAATTGGTCATTGTAAATTGCCCTGTGATTTGTCCTCGACTGTGCCTATTGTCTTGTTTATTAATTATTGTACTGCCCTGCACTGTTTGGTGCACTTTATGTAGTCCATGCAGGTCTGTAGTCTAGTGCAAATTTTATGTTGTTTTACGTAGTCTAGTGTAGCCTTGTGCTGTCTCACATAGTCTAGTGTAGTTTTGTGTTGTTTCATGTAGCACCATGGTCCTGGAGGAAGGTTGTTTTGTTTTTACTGTGTACTGTACCAGCAGCTTATGGTTGAAATGACAGTAAACTTGACTTGACGACTTGATTAGACAAGTGCTAAATCAATGGGCTGAGGGACAGTGGGGCTCATTGGGCTGGAAGGGGCTCTTCCGTGCCTTAACTCTAAATAAAAAAAATAAAATTATCCCATAATTGGCATGCTGGGAGAATCATATCTGTGGTACCTCTGGATGGGCGGAAAGCATGCTGCGATTCAGGGAGTACTTCTTCAGAAGGCAGAATGAGTCGGTTAATAAGGATCTTGTGTTGTGGACAGGAGAGAGTGCTGCTGCAATCGGCTGTGTTTCCCTTCTTGAATGTGGTCATCTCTGAACTCTGAGGGAAGGCGTTCCTTCTCTCAGACCTTCAGGAGTAGGCTGTGTATATGGCGCCGGAGTTGCAGTCCACCTTCCTGAGGATCTCTGCTGGGATACCGTCAGGACCAGTGGCTTCGTAGTTTTTCAGGCTACTGATGACATCGTAGATATATTTCATTCTGAGAGGTCACCGCTTACAACAAGCCCCACCCACAGTAAACCACATCCACAATCCCACCCACAGTAAACCACATCCACAATCCCACCCACAGTAAATCTCATCCACAATCCCACCCACAGTAAACCACATCCACAATCCCACCCACAGAAAACCACATCCACAATCAAACCCACAGTAAACCTCATCCACAATCCAACCCACAGTAAACCACATCCACGATCTCACCGACAGTAACTCACATTCACAATCCCACCCACAGTAAACCTCATCCACAATCACACCCACAGTAAACCTCATCCACAATCCCACCCACAGGAAACCACATCAACAATCCCACCCACAGTAAATCACATCCACGATCACACCCACAGTAAACCTCATCCACAATCCCACCCACAGTAAACCACATCCACAATCTCACCCACAGTAAACCACATCCACAATCACACCCACAGTAAACCACATCCACGATCACACCCACAGTAAACCTCATCCACGATCACACCCACAGTAAACCTCATCCACAATCACACCCATTGTAAACCACATCCACAATCCCACCCACAGTAAACCACATCCACAATCACACCCACAGTAAACCACATCCACAATCACACCCACAGTGAACCACATCCACAATCCCACCCACAGTAAACCACATCCACAATCTCACCCACAGTAAACCACATCCACAATCCCACGCACAGTAAACCACATCCACGATCACACCCACAGTAAATCTCATCCACGATCACACCCACAGTAAACCACATCCACGATCCCACCCACAGTAAATCTCATCCACAATCCCACCCACAGAAAACCACATCCACAATCACACCCACAGTAAACCACATCCACAATCCCACCCACAGTAAACCACATCCACAATCCCACCCACAGTGAACCACATCCACAATCCCACCCACAGTAAACCACATCCACAATCACACCCACAGTAAACCACATCCACAATCAAACCCACTGTAAACCACATCCACAATCACACCCACAGTAAACCACATCCACAATCCCACCCAGAGTAAACCTCATCCACAATCCCACCCACAGTAAACCACATCCACAATCTCACCCACAGTAAACCATATCCACAATCCCACCCACAGTAAACCTCATCCACAATCCCACCCACAGAAAACCACATACACAATCACACCCACAGTAAACCTCATCCACAATCCCACCCACAGTAAACCACATCCACAATCACACCCACAGTAAACCACATCCACAATCCCACCCACAGTGAACCACATCCACAATCCCACCCACAGTAAACCACATCCACAATCTCACCCACAGTAAACCACATCCACAATCAAACCCACTGTAAACCACATCCACAATCACACCCACAGTAAACCACATCCACAATCCCACCCACAGTAAACCTCATCCACAATCACACCCACAGTAAATCTCATCCACAATCACACCCACAGTAAACCACATCCACAATCACACCCACAGTAAACCACATCCACAATCTCACCCACAGTAAACCACATCCACAATCCCACCCACAGTAAACCTCATCCACAATCCCACCCACAGTAAACCTCATCCACAATCACACCCACAGTAAACCACATCCACAATCCCACCCACAGTAAATCTCATCCACAATCCCACCCACAGTAAACCTCATCCACAATCACACCCACAGTAAACCACATCCACAATCCCACCCACAGTAAATCTCATCCACAATCCCACCCACAGTAAACCACATCCACAATCCCACCCACAGTAAACCTCATTCACAATCCCACCCACAGTAAACCTCATCCACAATCCCACCCACAGTAAACCACATCCACAATCCCACCCACAGTAAATCTCATCCACAATCCCACCCACAAAAAACCACATCCACAATCACCCCCACAGTAAACCACATCCACAATCACACCCACAGTAAACCACATCCACAATCACACCCACAGTAAACCTCATCCACAATCACACCCACAGTAAACCACATCCACAATCACACCCACAGTAAATCTCATCCACAATCCCACCCACAGTAAACCTCATCCACAATCACACCCACAGTAAACCACATCCACAATCCCACCCACAGTAAACCACATCCACGATCACACCCACAGTAAACCTCATCCACAATCACACCCACAGTAAACCTCATCCACAATCACACCCATTGTAAACCACATCCACAATCCCACCCACAGTAAACCACATCCACAATCACACCCACAGTAAACCACATCCACAATCACACCCACAGTGAACCACATCAACAATCCCACCCACAGTAAACCACATCCACAATCTCACCCACAGTAAACCACATCCACAATCCCACGCACAGTAAACCACATCCACGATCACACCCACAGTAAATCTCATCCACGATCACACCCACAGTAAACCACATCCACGATCCCACCCACAGTAAATCTCATCCACAATCCCACCCACAGAAAACCACATCCACAATCACACCCACAGTAAACCACATCCACAATCACACCCACAGTAAACCACATCCACAATCCCACCCACAGTGAACCACATCCACAATCCCACCCACAGTAAACCACATCCACAATCACACCCACAGTAAACCACATCCACAATCAAACCCACTGTAAACCACATCCACAATCAAACCCACAGTAAACCACATCCACAATCCCACCCAGAGTAAACCTCATCCACAATCCCACCCACAGTAAACCACATCCACAATCTCACCCACAGTAAACCATATCCACAATCCCACCCACAGTAAACCTCATCCACAATCCCACCCACAGAAAACCACATACACAATCACACCCACAGTAAACCTCATCCACAATCCCACCCACAGTAAACCACATCCACAATCACACCCACAGTAAACCACATCCACAATCCCACCCACAGTGAACCACATCCACAATCCCACCCACAGTAAACCACATCCACAATCTCACCCACAGTAAACCACATCCACAATCAAACCCACTGTAAACCACATCCACAATCCCACCCACAGTAAACCACATCCACAATCCCACCCACAGTAAACCTCATCCACAATCACACGCACAGTAAATCTCATCCACAATCACACCCACAGTAAACCACATCCACAATCACACCCACAGTAAACCACATCCACAATCTCACCCACAGTAAACCACATCCACAATCCCACCCACAGTAAACCTCATCCACAATCCCACCCACAGTAAACCTCATCCACAATCACACCCACAGTAAACCACATCCACAATCCCACCCACAGTAAACCTCATCCACAATCACACCCACAGTAAACCACATCCACAATCCCACCCACAGTAAATCTCATCCACAATCCCACCCACAGTAAATCTCATCCACAATCCCACCCACAGTAAACCACATCCACAATCACACCCACAGTAAACCACATCCACAATCACACCCACAGTAAACCTCATCCACAATCACACCCACAGTAAACCACATCCACAATCACACCCACAGCAAATCTCATCCACAATCCCACCCACAGTAAACCTCATCCACAATCACACCCACAGTAAACCACATCCACAATCCCACCCACAGTAAACCACATCCACAATCACACCCACAGTAAACCTCATCCAAAATCACACCCACAGTAAACCACATCCACAATCACACCCACAGTAAACGTCATCCACAATCCCACCCACAGTAAACGTCATCCACAATCACACCCACAGTAAACCTCATCCACAATCCCACCCACAGTAAACCACATCCACAATCACACCCACAGTAAATCTCATCCACAATCCCACCCACAGAAAACCACATCCACAATCAAACCCACAGTAAACCTCATCCACAATCCCACCCACAGTAAACCACATCCACAATCCCACCCACAGTAAACCTCATCCACAATCCCACCCACAGTAAACAACATCCACAATCCCACCCACAGTAAACCACATCCACAATCCCACCCGCAGTAATCCACATCCACAATCCCACCCACAGTAAACCACATACACAATCCCACCCACAGTAAACCACATCCACAATCACACCCACAGTAAACCACATCCACAATCCCACACACAGTAAACCTCATCCACAATCACACCCACAGTAAACCTCATCCACAATCCCACCCACAGTAAACCTCATCCACAATCCCACCCACAGTAAACCACATCCACAATCCCACCCACAGTAAACCACATCCACAATCACACCCACAGTAAACCACATCCACAATCCCACCCGCAGTAATCCACATCCACAATCCCACCCGCAATAATCCACATCCACAATCACACCCACAGTAAACCACATCCACAATCCCACCCACAATAAACCTCATCCACAATCAGACCCACAGTAAACCACATCCACAATCCCACCCACAGTAAACCACATCCACAATCCCACCCACAGTAAATCTCATCCACAATCCCACCCACAGTAATCCACATCCACATTCCCACCCACAGAAAACCACATCCACAATCAAACCCACAGTAAACCTCATCCACAATCCCACCCACAGTAAACCACATCCACGATCTCACCGACAGTAAATCACATTCACAATCCCACCCACAGTAAACCTCATCCACAATCACACCCACAGTAAACCTCATCCACAATCCCACCCACAGGAAACCACATCAACAATCCCACCCACAGTAAATCACATCCACGATTACACCCACAGTAAACCACATCCACAATCCCACCCACAGTAAACCACATCCACAATCTCACCCACAGTAAACCACATCCACAATCACACCCACAGTAAACCACATCCACGATCACACCCACAGTAAACCTCATCCACAATCACACCCACAGTAATCCTCATCCACAATCACACCCATTGTAAACCACATCCACAATCCCACCCACAGTAAACCACATCCAGAATCACACCCACAGTAAACCACATCCACAATCACACCCACAGTGAACCACATCCACAATCCCACCCACAGTAAACCACATCCACAGTCTCACCCACAGTAAACCACATCCACAATCCCACGCACAGTAAACCACATCCACGATCACACCCACAGTAAATCTCATCCACGATCACACCCACAGTAAACCACATCCACGATCCCACCCACAGTAAATCTCATCCACAATCCCACCCACAGAAAACCACATCCACAATCACACTCACAGTAAACCACATCCACAATCACACCCACAGTAAACCACATCCACAATCCCACCCACAGTGAACCACATGCACAATCCCACCCACAGTAAACCACATCCACAATCACACCCACAGTAAACCACATCCACAATCAAACCCACTGTAAACCACATCCACAATCACACCCACAGTAAACCACAACCACAATCCCACCCAGAGTAAACCTCATCCACAATCCCACCCACAGTGAACCACATCCACAATCTCACCCACAGTAAACCATATCCACAATCCCACCCACAGTAAACCTCATCCACAATCCCACCCACAGAAAACCACATCCACAATCACACCCACAGTAAACCTCATCCACAATCCCACCCACAGTAAACCACATCCACAATCACACCCACAGTAAACCACATCCACAATCCCACCCACAGTGAACCACATCCACAATCCCACCCACAGTGAACCACATCCACAATCTCACCCACAGTAAACCACATCCACAATCAAACCCACTGTAAACCACATCCACAATCACACCCACAGTAAACCACATCCACAATCCCACCCACAGTAAACCTCATCCACAATCACACCCACAGTAAATCTCATCCACAATCACACCCACAGTAAACCACATCCACAATCACACCCACAGTAAACCACATCCACAATCTCACCCACAGTAAACCACATCCACAATCCCACCCACAGTAAACCTCATCCACAATCCCACCCACAGTAAACCTCATCCACAATCACACCCACAGTAAACCACATCCACAATCCCACCCACAGTAAATCTCATCCACAATCCCACCCACAGTAAACCTCATCCACAATCACACCCACAGTAAACCACATCCACAATCACACCCACAGTAAATCTCATCCACAATCCCACCCACAGTAAATCTCATCCACAATCCCACCCACAGTAAACCACATCCACAATCCCACCCACAGTAAACCTCATTCACAATCCCACCCACAGTAAACCTCATCCACAATCCCACCCACAGTAAACCACATCCACAATCCCACCCACAGTAAACCACATCCACAATCACACCCACAGTAAACCTCATCCAAAATCACACCCACAGTAAACCACATCCACAATCACACCCACATTAAACCACATCCACAATCCCACCCACAGTAAACGTCATCCACAATCCCACCCACAGTAAACGTCATCCACAATCACACCCACAGTAAACCTCATCCACAATCCCACCCACAGTAAACCACATCCACAATCACACCCACAGTAAATCTCATCCACAATCCCACCCACAGTAAACCACATCCACAATCCCACCCACAGTGAACCTCATCCACAATCCCACCCACAGTAAACAACATCCACAATCCCACCCACAGTAAACCACATCCACAATCCCACCCGCAGTAATCCACATCCACAATCCCACCCACAGTAAACCACATACACAATCACACCCACAGTAAACCACATCCACAATCACACCCACAGTAAACCACATCCACAATCCCACACACAGTAAACCTCATCCACAATCCCACCCACAGTAAACCTCATCCACAATCCCACCCACAGTAAAACCTCATCCACAATCCCACCCACAGTAAACCACATCCACAATCACACCCACAGTAAACCACATCCACAATCCCACCCGCAGTAATCCACATCCACAATACCACCCGCAATAATCCACATCCACAATCACACCCACAGTAAACCACATCCACAATCCCACCCACAATAAACCTCATCCACAATCAGACCCACAGTAAACCTCATCCACAATCACACCCACAGTAAACCACATCCACAATCCCACCCACAGTAAACCTCATCCACAATCCCACCCACAGTAAACCACATCCACAATCAAACCCACAGTAAACCACATCCACAATCCCACCCAGAGTAAACCTCATCCACAATCACACCCACAGTAAACCACATCCACAATCCCACCACAGTAAACCACATCCACAATCACACCCACAGTAAACCACATCCACAATCACACCCACAGTAAACCACATCCACAATCCCACCACAGTAAACCTCATCCACAATCACACCCACAGTAAACCACATCCACAATCACACCCACAGTAAACCACATCCACAATCACACCCACAGTAAACCTCATCCACAATCCCACCCACAGTAAACCACATCCACAATCCCACCACAGTAAACCACATCCACAATCCCACACACAGTAAACCTCATCCACAATCCCACCCACAGTAAACCTCATCCACAATCAAACCCACAGTAAACCACATCCACAATCCCACCCACAGAAAACCACATCCACAATCACACCCACAGTAAACCATATCCACGATCACACCCACAGTAAACCTTATCCACAATCCCAACCACAGTAAACCACATTCACAATCCCACCCACAGTAAACCTCATCCACAATCACACCCACAGTAAACCACATCCACGATCACACCCCCAGTAAACCTCATCCACGATCCCACCCACAGTAAACCACATCCACGATCCCACCCACAGTAAACCACATCCACAATCACACCCACAGTAAACCACATCCACAATCCCACCCACAGTAAATCTCATCCACAATCCCACCCACAGAAAACCACATCCACAATCAAACCCACTGTAAACCTCATCCACAATCCCACCCACAGTAAACCACATCCACAATCCCACCCACAGTAAACCTCATCCACAATCACACCCACAGTAAACCACATCCACAATCACACCCACAGTAAACCACATCCACGATCTCTCCCACAGTAAACCACATTCACGATCACACCCACAGTAAACCTCATCCACAATCCCACCCACAGTAAAGCACATCCACGATCACACCCACAGTAAACCACATCCACGATCTCTCCCACAGTAAACCACATCCACGATCACACCCACAGTAAACCTCATCCACAATCACACCCACAGTAAACCACATCCACAATCCCACCCACAGAAAACCACATTCACAATCACACCCACAGTAAACCTCATCCACAATCACACCCACAGTAAACCTCATCCACAATCAAACCCACAGTAAACCACATCCACAATCACACCCACAGTAAACCACATCCACAATCATACCCACAGTAAACCTCATCCACGATCCCACCCACAGTAAACCACATCCACAATCATACCCACAGTAAACCTCATCCACAATCCCACCCACAGTAAACCTCATCCACAATCACACCCACAGTAAACCACATCCACAATCTCACCCACAGTAAACCACATCCACAATCCCACCCACAGTAAACCACATCCACAATCACACCCACATTAAACCTCATCCACAATCCCACCCGCAGTAATCCACATCCACAATCCCACCCGCAGTAATCCACATCCACAATCACACCCACAGTAAACCACATCCACAATCCCACCCACAATAAACCTCATCCACAATCAGACCCACAGTAAACCTCATACACAATCACACCCACAGTAAACCACATCCACAATCCCACCCACAGTAAACCTCATCCACAATCCCACCCACAGTAAACCACATCCACAATCAAACCCACAGTAAACCACATCCACAATCCCACCCAGAGTAAACCTCATCCACAATCACACCCACAGTAAACCACATCCACAATCCCACCACAGAAAACCACATCCACAATCACACCCACAGTAAACCACATCCACAATCACACCCACAGTAAACCACATCCACAATCCCACCACAGTAAACCTCATCCACAATCACACCCACAGTAAACCACATCCACAATCACACCCACAGTAAACCTCATCCACAATCCCACCCACAGTAAACCACATCCACAATCCCACCACAGTAAACCACATCCACAATCCCACACACAGTAAACCTCATCCACAATCCCACCCACAGTAAACCTCATCCACAATCAAACCCACAGTAAACCACATCCACAATCCCACCCACAGAAAACCACTTCCACAATCACACCCACAGTAAACCATATCCACGATCACACCCACAGTAAACCTTATCCACAATCCCACCCACAGTAAACCACATTCACAATCCCACCCACAGTAAACCTCATCCACAATCACACCCACAGTAAACCACATCCACAATCAAACCCACAGTAAACCACATCCACAATCCCACCCAGAGTAAACCTCATCCACAATCACACCCACAGTAAACCACATCCACAATCCCACCACAGTAAACCACATCCACAATCACACCCACAGTAAACCACATCCACAATCCCACCACAGTAAACCTCATCCACAATCACACCCACAGTAAACCACATCCACAATCCCACCCACAGTAAACCTCATCCACAATCCCACCCACAGTAAACCACATCCACAATCAAACCCACAGTAAACCACATCCACAATCCCACCCAGAGTAAACCTCATCCACAATCACACCCACAGTAAACCACATCCACAATCCCACCACAGTAAACCACATCCACAATCACACCCACAGTAAACCTCATCCACAATCCCACCCACAGTAAACCTCATCCACAATCAAACCCACAGTAAACCACATCCACAATCCCACCCACAGAAAACCACATCCACAATCACACCCACAGTAAACCATATCCACGATCACACCCACAGTAAACCTTATCCACAATCCCACCCACAGTAAACCACATTCACAATCAAACCCACAGTAAACCTCATCCACAATCCCACCCACAGTAAACCACATCCACAATCCCACCCACAGTAAACCTCATCCACAATCACACCCACAGTAAACCACATCCACAATCACACCCACAGTAAACCACATCCACGATCACACCCACAGTAAACCACATCCACGATCTCTCCCACAGTAAACCACATCCACGATCACACCCACAGCAAACCTCATCCACAATCCCACCCACAGTAAACCACATCCACGATCACACCCACAGTAAACCACATCCACGATCTCTCCCACAGTAAACCACATCCACGATCACACCCACAGTAAACCTCATCCACGATCACACCCACAGTAAACCACATCCACAATCCCACCCACAGAAAACCACATTCACAATCACACCCACAGTAAACCTCATCCACAATCACACCCACAGTAAACCTCATCCACAATCACACCCACAGTAAACCACATCCACAATCAAACCCACAGTAAACCACATCCACAATCACACCCACAGTAAACCACATCCACAATCATACCCACAGTAAACCTCATCCACGATCCCACCCACAGTAAACCACATCCACAATCATACCCACAGTAAACCTCATCCACAATCCCACCCACAGTAAACCTCATCCACAATCACACCCACAGTAAACCACATCCACAATCTCACCCACAGTAAACCACATCCACAATCCCACCCACAGTAAACCACATCCACAATCACACCCACATTAAACCTCATCCACAATCCCACCCGCAGTAATCCACATCCACAATCCCACCCGCAGTAATCCACATCCACAATCACACCCACAGTAAACCACATCCACAATCCCACCCACAATAAACCTCATCCACAATCAGACCCACAGTAAACCTCATCCACAATCCCACCCACATTAAACCACATCCACAATCAAACCCACAGTAAACCACATCCACAATCCCACCCAGAGTAAACCGCATCCACAATCACACCCACAGTAAACCACATCCACAATCCCACCACAGTAAACCACATCCACAATCACACCCACAGTAAACCACATCCACAATCCCACCACAGTAAACCTCATCCACAATCACACCCACAGTAAACCACATCCACAATCACACCCACAGTAAACCACATCCACAATCACACCCACAGTAAACCTTATACACAATCCCACCCACAGTAAACCACATATACAATCACACCCACAGTAAACCACATCCACAATCCCACACACAGTAAACCTCATCCACAATCCCACCCACAGTAAACCTCATCCACAATCAAACCCACAGTAAACCACATCCACAATCCCACCCACAGAAAACCACATCCACAATCACACCCACAGTAAACCATATCCACGATCACACCCACAGTAAACCACATCCACAATCACACCCACAGTAAACCACATCCACGATCACACCCCCAGTAAACCTCATCCACAATCACACCCCCAGTAAACCTCATCCACATTCACACCCACAGTAAACCACATCCACGATCACACCCCCAGTAAACCTCATCCACGATCCCACCCACAGTAAACCACATCCACGATCCCACCCACAGTAAACCACATCCACAATCACACCCACAGTAAACCACATCCACAATCCCACCCACAGTAAATCTCATCCACAATCCCACCCACAGAAAACCACATCCACAATCAAACCCACATTAAACCACATCCACGATCCCACCCACAGTAAACCTCATCCACAATCCCACCCACAGTAAACCACATCCACAATCCCACCCACAGTAAACCTCATCCACAATCACACCCACAGTAAACCACATCCACAATCACACCCACAGTAAACCTCATCCACAATCACACCCACAGTAAACCACATCCACAATACCACCCACAGTAAACCACATCCACAATCACACTCACAGTAAACCACATCCACAATCCCACCCACAGTAAACCTCATCCACAATCACACCCACAGTAAACCACATCCACGATCTATCCCACAGTAAACCACATCCACGATCACACCCACAGTAAACCTCATCCACAATCCCACCCACAGTAAACCACATCCACGATCACACCCACAGTAAACCACATCCACGATCTCTCCCACAGTAAACCACATCCACGATCACACCCACAGTAAACCTCATCCACAATCACACCCACAGTAAACAACATCCACAATCCCACCCACAGAAAACCACATTCACAATCACACCCACAGTAAACCTCATCCACAATCCCACCCACAGTAAACCACATCCACAATCATACCCACAGTAAACCTCATCCACAATCATACCCACAGTAAACCTCATCCACAATCCCACCCACAGTAAACCTCATCCACAATCACACCTACAGTAAACCACATCCACAATCTCACCCACAGTAAACCACATCCACAATCCCACCCACAGTAAACCACATCCACAATCACACCCACATTAAACCTCATCCACAATCCCACCCACAGTAAACCACATCCACAATCACACCCACAGTAAACCTCATCCACAATCACACGCACAGTAAACCTCATCCACGATCCCACCCACAGTAAACCACATCCACAATCCCACCCACAGTAAAGCACATCCACAATCCCCTGAGATCCCCTGAGCGGATCTGTAATGTAATCGCCGTCTGTAATGGTCCTACCCGCTATTTCATCCTCCGTTGGATCCACGCCTGCAATCGCCGTTTTTTTGACTTTGTCATGTTAGGCAAAGATCGTAAGTTCTTACATCTACGGACTCCAGAGCCTGCCGGCCCGGCGCTAGCAGGCATGAACTTTCGGTTGCGGCACCTGCCGTTGGTCTCGGCGGCTCCAACACCTCAGGACATATTCAAAACCCGGACTCCAGCAATGACCATGGAGACATTCAAAGCGATCGCGCAACCACCAACTGCGACTCCAGCCTTGAACTCCAGGCCGGGTCTTTATGTGCTGCTATTGTGACTCCCGTCTCCCCTTCCCCCACCACCACTCCGCAGCCCCGTCTTCCTCAGATCCCACCGTCAACTCCTGGGCCCTCAGAGGCTCCATCTTCCTCTCACCCCAACCCTCCCCTCTCCATTGACACCCCCAGCGTCCCCCCTCCCTCCTCTGATCCCAGCTCTCATCCGTGCCGGGTCTTTACCATCCCCTCCGACCTTCAACTGTCGGAGGCAGAACGCTCTGTTCTCAGTAAGGGCCTCACGTTTGTCCCCCTTCGCCCACACCTCAGCGAGTTCCGTGTTCGCCACGATGCGGAACTTTTCTTCCGCCGTCTCCGTCTCCGAGCCTACTTCTTCGGCAAGGACTCTTCCACCCCCACCGATGACCCCTTCTCCCGTCTTCAACCCTCCTCTTCTTCATGGACATCCCGCTCTGGTCTTCTGCCTGCTCTGGATCTCTTTATTGCCAACTGCCGACGGGACATCAACCGTCTCGACTTCACCGCACCTTGTCCCCATTCCAACCTCACTCCTTCGGAACGCTCTGCTCTCCACTCCCTCCGCACTAATCCTAACCTTATTATTAAACCTGCTGATAAGGGGGGTGCTGTTGTAGTCTGGCGTACTGACCTCTACCTTGCCGAGGCACAGCGACAACTCGCGGATACCTCCTCTTATTTACCCTTCGATCGTGACCCCACCAAGGAGCACCAGGCCATTGTCTCCCACACTATCAACGACTTTATCCGCTCAGGGCATCTCCCATCCACTGCTACCAACCTTATAGTTCCCACACCCCGCACTTCCCGTTTCTACCTCCTACCCAAGATCCATAAACCTGCCTGACCTGGCCGACCTATTGTCTCAGCTTGCTCCTGCCCCACCGAACTCGTTTCTGCATACCTCGACACTGTTTTATCACCCCTTGTTCAATCCCTTCCGACCTATGTTCGTGACACTTCTCACGCTCTTAAACTTTTCGATGATTTTAAGTTCCCTGGCCCCCACCGCTTTATTTTCACCATGGATGTCCAGTCCTTATATACTTCCATCCCCCATCAGGAAGGTCTCAAAGCTCTACGCTTCTTTTTGGATTCCAGACCTAATCAGTTCCCCTCTACCACCACTCTGCTCCGTCTAGCGGAATTAGTCCTTACTCTTAATAATTTCTCCTTTTGCTCCTCCCATTTCCTCCAAACTAAAGGTGTAGCTATGGGCACCCGTATGGGTCCTAGCTATGCCTGCCTTTTTGTTGGGTTTGTGGAACAATCTATGTTCCGTGCCTATTCTGGTATCTGTCCCCCACTTTTCCTTCGCTATATCGACGACTGCATTGGCGCTGCTTCCTGCACGCATGCAGAACTCGTTGACTTTATTAACTTTGCCTCCAACTTTCACCCTGCCCTCAAGTTTACCTGGTCTATTTCCGACACCTCCCTCCCCTTTCTAGATCTTTCTGTCTCTGTCTCTGGAGACAGCTTATCCACTGATATCTACTATAAGCCTACTGACTCTCACAGCTATCTGGACTATTCCTCTTCTCACCCTGTCTCTTGCAAAAACGCCATCCCCTTCTCGCAATTCCTCCGTCTCCGCCGCATCTGCTCTCAGGATGAGGCTTTTCATTCTAGGACGAGGGAGATGTCTTCATTTTTTAAAGAAAGGGGCTTCCCTTCCTCCACTATCAACTCTGCTCTTAAACGCATCTCCTCCATTTCACGTACATCTGCTCTCACTACATCCTCCCACCACCCCACTAGGAATAGGGTTCCCCTGGTCCTCACCTACCACCCCACCAGCCTCCGGGTCCAACATATTATTCTCCGTAACTTCCGCCACCTCCAACGGGATCCCACCACTAAGCACATCTTTCCCTCCCGCCCCCCTCTCTGCATTCCGCAGGGATCGCTCCCTACACAACTCCCTTGTCCATTCGTCCCCCCCATCCCTCCCCACTGATCTCCCTCCTGGCACTTATCCGTGTAAGCGGAACAAGTGCTACACATGCCCTTACACTTCCTCCCTTACCACCATTCAGGGCCCCAAACAGTCCTTCCAGGTGAGGCATCACTTCACCTGTGAGTCGACTGGGGTGATATACTGCGTCCGGTGCTCCCGATGTGGCCTTTTATATATTGGTGAGACCCGACGCAGACTGGGAGACCGCTTTGCTGAACATCTACGCTCTGTCCGCCAGAGAAAGCAGGATCTCCCAGTGGCCACACATTTTAATTCCACATCCCATACCCATTCTGACATGTCTATCCACGGCCTCCTCTACTGTAAAGATGCAGCCACACTCAGGTTGGAGGAACAACACCTTATATTCCGTCTGGGTAGCCTCCAACCTGATGGCATGAACATTGACTTCTCTAACTTCTGCTAGGCCCCACCTCCCCCTCGTACCCCAGCTGTTACTCCTTTTTATGCACACATTCTATCTCTCACTCTCCTTTTTCTCCCTCTGTCCCTCTGAATATACCTCCTGCCCATCCTCTGGGTCACCCCCCCGCCCGTCTTTCTCCCTAGGCCTCCTGTCCCATGATCCTCTCATATCCCCTTTTGCCTATCACCTGTCCAGCTCTCGGCTCTATCCCTCCCCCTCCTGTCTTCTACTATCATTTTGCATCTCCCCGTCCCACTCCAGCTTTCAAATCCCTTACTCACTCTTCCTTCAGTTAGTCCTGACGAAGGGTCTCGGCCTGAAACGTCGACTGCGCCTCTTCCTATAGATGCTGCTTGGCCTGCTGCGTTCACCAGCAACTTTGATGTATGTTGCTTGAATTTCCAGCATCTGCAGAATTCCTGTTGTTCACAGTAAACCATGTCCACAATCACACCAACAGTAAACCACATCCACAATCCCACCCACAGTAAATCACATCCACAATCCCACCCACAATAAACCTCATCCACAATCCCACCCACAGTAAACCACATCCACAATCACACCCAGAGTAAACCTCATACACAATCCCACCCACAGTAAACCACATCCACAATCACACCCACAGTAAACCACATCCACGATCACACCCACAGTAAACCTCATCCACAATCCCACCCACAGTAAACCACATCCACAATCACACCCACAGTAAATCACATCCACAATCACACCCACAGTAAACCACATCCACAATCACACCCACAGTAAACCACATCCACGATCACACCCAGAGTAAACCTCATACACAATCCCACCCACAGTAAACCACATCCACAATCACACCCACAGTAAACCACATCCACGATCCCACCCACAGTAAACCTCATCCACAATCAAACCCACAGTAAACCACATCCACAATCCCACCCACAGTAAACCACATCCACAATCACACCCACAGTAAACCATATCCACGATCACACCCACAGTAAACCTTATCCACAATCCCACCCACAGTAAACCACATTCACAATCCCACCCACAGTAAACCTCATCCACAATCACACCCACAGTAAACCACATCCACGATCACACCCACAGTAAACCTCATCCACGATCCCACCCACAGTAAACCACATCCACGATCCCACCCACAGTAAACCACATCCACAATCACACCCACAGTAAACCACATCCACAATTCCACCCACAGTAAATTTCATCCACAATCCCACCCACAGAAAACCACATCCACAATCAAACCCACAGTAAACCTCATCCACAATCCCACCCACAGTAAACCACATCCACAATCCCACCCACAGTAAACCTCATCCACAATCACACCCACAGTAAACCACATCCACAATCACACCCACAGTAAACCACATCCACGATCACACCCACAGTAAACCACATCCACGATCTCTCCCACAGTAAACCACATCCACGATCACAACCACAGTAAAACTCATCCACAATCCCACCCACAGTAAACCACATCCACGATCTCTCCCACAGTAAACCACATCCACGATCACACCCACAGTAAACCTCATCCACGATCACACCCACAGTAAACCTCATCCACGATCCCACCCACAGTAAACCACATCCACAATCACACCCACAGTAAACCTCATCCACAATCACACCCACAGTAAACCTCATCCACAATCACACCCACAGTAAACCACATCCACAATCACACCCACAGTAAACCACATCCACAATCACACCCACAGTAAACCACATCCACAATCACACCCACAGTAAACCACATCCACAATCACACCCACAGTAAACCTCATCCACGATCCCACCCACAGTAAACCACATCCACAATCATACCCACAGTAAACCTCATCCACAATCCCACCCAAAGTAAACCTCATCCACAATCACACCCACAGTAAACCACATCCACAATCTCACCCACAGTAAACCACATCCACAATCCCACCCACAGTAAACCACATCCACAATCACACCCACATTAAACCTCATCCACAATCCAACCCGCAGTAATCCACATCCACAATCCCACCCACAGTAAACCACATCCACAATCACACCCACAGTAAACCACATCCACAATCCCACCCACAGTAAACCTCATCCACAATCACACCCACAGTAAACCTCATCCACAATCACACCCACAGTAAACCACATCCACAATCCCACCCAGAGTAAACCTCATCCACAATCACACCCACAGTAAACCACATCCACAATCCCACCACAGTAAACCACATCCACAATCCCACCCACAGTAAACCACATCCACAATCACACCCACATTAAACCTCATCCACAATCCCACCCGCAGTAAACCACATCCACAATCCCACCCGCAGTAATCCACATCCACAATCACACCCACAGTAAACCACATCCACAATCCCAACCTCAATAAACCTCATCCACAATCAGACCCACAGTAAACCTCATCCACAATCACACCCACAGTAAACCACATCCACAATCCCACCCACAGTAAACCTCATCCACAATCCCACCCACAGTAAACCACATCCACAATCAAACCCACAGTAAACCACATCCACAATCCCACCCAGAGTAAACCTCATCCACAATCACACCCACAGTAAACCACATCCACAATCCCACCCACAGTAAACCACATCCACAATCACACCCACAGTAAACCACATCCACAATCCCACCCACAGTAAACCTCATCCACAATCACACCCACAGTAAACCACATCCACAATCACACCCACAGTAAACCACATCCACAATCACACCCACAGTAAATCTCATCCACAATCCCACCCACAGTAAACCACATCCGCAATCCCACCCACAGTAAACCACATCCACAATCCCACACACAGTAAACCTCATCCACAATCCCACCCACAGTAAACCTCATCCACAATCAAACCCACAGTAAACCACATCCACAATCCCACCCACAGTAAACCACATCCACAATCACACCCACAGTAAACCATATCCACGATCACACCCACAGTAAACCTTATCCACAATCCCACCCACAGTAAACCACATCCACAATCACACCCACAGTAAACCTCATCCACAATCACACCCACAGTAAACCACATCCACAATCAAACCCACAGTAAACCACATCCACAATCACACCCAGAGTAAACCTCATCCACAATCCCACCCAGAGTAAACCACATCCACAATCCCACCCACAGTAAACCACATCCACAATCATACCCACAGTAAACCACATCCACAATCACACCCACAGTAAACCACATCCACAATCCCACCCACAGTAAACCTCATCCACAATCACACCCACAGTAAACCACATCCACAATCCCACCCACAGTAAACCTCATCCACAATCCCACCCACAGTAAACCACATCCACAATCACACCCACAGTAAACCTCATCCACAATCCCACCCACAGTAAACCACATCCACAATCCCACCCACAGTAAACCTCATCCACAATCACACCCACAGTAAACCACATCCACAATCAGACCCACAGTAAACCACATCCACTATCTCTCCCACAGTAAACCACATGCACGATTACTCCCACAGTAAACCACATCCACGATCACACCCACAGTAAACCTCATCCACGATCCCACCCACCGTAAACCACATCTACGATCACACCCACAGTAAACCACATCCACGATCTCTCCCACAGTAAACCACATCCACGATCACACCCACAGTAAACCTCATCCACAATCACACCCACAGTAAACCACATCCACAATCCCACCCACAGTAAACCACATCCACAATCACACCCACAGTAAACCTCATCCACAATCACACCCACAGTAAACCTCATCCACAATCACACCCACAGTAAACCACATCCACAATCACACCCACAGTAAACCACATCCACAATCACACCCACAGTAAACCACATCCACAATCACACCCACAGTAAACCTCATCCACTATCACACCCACAGTAAACCACATCCACTATCACACCCACAGTAAACCTCATCCACTATCCCACCCACAGTAAACCTCATCCACAATCACACCCACAGTAAACCACATCCACAATCTCACCCACAGTAAACCACATCCACAATCCCACCCACAGTAAACCACATCCACAATCACACCCACATTAAACCTCATCCACAATCCCACCCGCAGTAAACCACATCCACAATCCCACCCGCAGTAATCCACATCCACAATCACACCCACAGTAAACCACATCCACAATCCCAACCTCAATAAACCTCATCCACAATCAGACCCACAGTAAACCTCATCCACAATCACACCCACAGTAAACCACATCCACAATCCCACCCACAGTAAACCTCATCCACAATCCCACCCACAGTAAACCACATCCACAATCACACCCACAGTAAACCACATCCACAATCACACCCAGAGTAAACCTCATCCACAATCACACCCACAGTAAACCACATCCACAATCCCACCCACAGTAAACCACATCCACAATCACACCCACAGTAAACCACATCCACAATTCCACCCACAGTAAACCTCATCCACAATCACACCCACAGTAAACCACATCCACAATCACACCCACAGTAAACCACATCCACAATCACACCCACAGTAAACCTCATCCACAATCCCACCCACAGTAAACCACATCCACAATCCCACCCACAGTAAACCACATCCACAATCCCACACACAGTAAACCTCATCCACAATCCCACCCACAGTAAACCTCATCCACAATCACACCCACAGTAAACCACATCCACAATCCCACCCACAGTAAACCACATCCACAATCACACCCACAGTAAACCACATCCACGATCACACCCACAGTAAACCATATCCACAATCCCACCCACAGTAAACCACATCCACAATCCCACCCACAGTAAACCTCATCCACGATCCCACCCACAGTAAACCACATCTACGATCACACACACAGTAAACCTCATCCACGATCCCACCCACAGTAAACCACATCCACGATCCCACCCACAGTAAACCACATCCACAATCACACCCACAGTAAACCACATCCACAATACCACCCACAGTAAACCTCATCCACGATCACACCCACAGTAAACCATATCCACAATCCCACCCACAGTAAACCACATCCACAATCACACCCACAGTAAACCTCATCCACAATCACACCCACAGTAAACCTCATCCACAATCACACCCACAGTAAACCACATCCACAATCACACCCACAGTAAACCACATCCACAATCACACCCACAGTAAACCACATCCACAATCACACCCACAGTAAACCACATCCACAATCACACCCACAGTAAACCTCATCCACAATCCCACCCACAGTAAACCACATCCACAATCACACCCACAGTAAACCTCATCCACAATCCCACCCACAGTAAACCTCATCCACAATCACACCCACAGTAAACCACATCCACAATCTCACCCACAGTAAACCACATCCACAATCCCACCCACAGTAAACCACATCCACAATCACACCCACAGTAAACCTCATCCACAATCCCACCCACAGTAAACCACATCCACAATCCCACCCACAGTAAACCACATCCACAATCACACCCACAGTAAACCACATCCACAATCCCACCCACAGTAAACCTCATCCACAATCACACCCACAGTAAACCACATCCACAATCCCACCCACAGTAAACCTCATCCACAATCCCACCCACAGTAAACCACATCCACAATCACACCCACAGTAAACCACATCCACAATCCCACCCACAGTAAACCTCATCCACAATCACACCCACAGTAAACCACATCCACAATCCCACCCACAGTAAACCACATCCACAATCACACCCACAGTAAACCACATCCACAATCCCACCCACAGTAAACCTCATCCACAATCCCACCCACAGTAAACCACATCCACAATCACACCCACAGTAAACCTCATCCACAATCCCACCCACAGTAAACCACATCCACAATCCCACCCACAGTAAACCTCATCCACAATCACACCCACAGTAAACCACATCCACAATCACACCCACAGTAAACCACATCCACAATCACACCCACAGTAAACCTCATCCACAATCCCACCCACAGTAAACCACATCCACGATCACACCCACAGTAAACCACATCCACGATCCCACCCACAGTAAACCACATCCACGATCACACCCACAGTAAACCTCATCCACCATCACACCCACAGTAAACCACATCCACAATCCCACCCACAGTAAACCACATCCACAATCACACCCACAGTAAACCTCATCCACAATCACACCCACAGTAAACCTCATCCACAATCACACCCACAGTAAACCACATCCACAATCACACCCACAGTAAACCACATCCACAATCACACCCACAGTAAACCACATCCACAATCACACCCACAGTAAACCTCATCCACAATCCCACCCACAGTAAACCACATCCACAATCACACCCACAGTAAACCTCATCCACAATCCCACCCACAGTAAACCTCATCCACAATCACACCCACAGTAAACCACATCCACAATCCCACCCACAGTAAACCACATCCACAATCCCACCCACAGTAAACCACATCCACAATCACACCCACAGTAAACCTCATCCACAATCCCACCCACAGTAAACCACATCCACAATCCCACCCACAGTAAACCACATCCACAATCACACCCACAGTAAACCACATCCACAATCCCACCCACAGTAAACCTCATCCACAATCACACCCACAGTAAACCTCATCCACAATCACACCCACAGTAAACCACATCCACAATCCCACCCACAGTAAACCTCATCCACAATCCCACCCACAGTAAACCACATCCACAATCACACCCACAGTAAACCACATCCACAATCACACCCAGAGTAAACCTCATCCACAATCACACCCACAGTAAACCACATCCACAATCCCACCCACAGTAAACCACATCCACAATCACACCCACAGTAAACCACATCCACAATCCCACCCACAGTAAACCTCATCCACAATCACACCCACAGTAAACCACATCCACAATCCCACCCACAGTAAACCTCATCCACAATCCCACCCACAGTAAACCACATCCACAATCACACCCACAGTAAACCACATCCACAATCCCACCCACAGTAAACCTCATCCACAATCACACCCACAGTAAACCACATCCACAATCCCACCCACAGTAAACCACATCCACAATCACACCCACAGTAAACCACATCCACAATCCCACCCACAGTAAACCTCATCCACAATCACACCCACAGTAAACCACATCCACAATCACACCCACAGTAAACCTCATCCACAATCCCACCCACAGTAAACCACATCCACAATCCCACCCACAGTAAACCTCATCCACAATCCCACCCACAGTAAACCTCATCCACAATCACACCCACAGTAAACCACATCCACAATCCCACCCACAGTAAACCACATCCACAATCACACCCACAGTAAACCATATCCACGATCAGACCCACAGTAAACCTTATCCACAATCCCACCCACAGTAAACCACATCCACAATCCCACCCACAGTAAACCTCATCCACAATCCCACCCACAGTAAACCACATCCACGATCACACCCACAGTAAACCTCATCCACGATCCCACCCACAGTAAACCACATCCACGATCCCACCCACAGAAAACCACATCCACAATCACACCCACAGTAAACCACATCCACAATCCCACCCACAGTAAACCTCATACACAATCCCACCCACAGTAAACCACATCCACAATCACACCCACAGTAAACCTCATCCACAATCACACCCACAGTAAACCACATCCACAATCCCACCCACAGTAAACCACATCCACAATCCCACCCACAGTAAACCTCATCCACAATCCCACCCACAGTAAACCACATCCACAATCCCACCCACAGTAAACCTCATCCACAATCACACCCACAGTAAACCACATCCACAATCACACCCACAGTAAACCTCATCCACAATCACACCCACAGTAAACCACATCCACAATACCACCCACAGTAAACCTCATCCACAATCACACCCACAGTAAACCACATCCACAATCCCACCCACAGTAAACCACATCCACAATCACACCCACAGTAAACCTCATCCACAATCACACCCAGAGTAAACCTCATACACAATCCCACCCACAGTAAACCACATCCACAATCACACCCACAGTAAACCACATCCACAATCACACCCACAGTAAACCACATCCACAATCACACCCACAGTAAACCTCATCCACAATCCCACCCACAGTAAACCACATCCACAATCACACCCACAGTAAACCTCATCCACAATCCCACCCACAGTAAACCTCATCCACAATCACACCCACAGTAAACCACATCCACAATCTCACCCACAGTAAACCACATCCACAATCCCACCCACAGTAAACCACATCCACAATCACACCCACAGTAAACCTCATCCACAATCCCACCCACAGTAAACCACATCCACAATCCCACCCACAGTAAACCACATCCACAATCACACCCACAGTAAACCACATCCACAATCCCACCCACAGTAAACCTCATCCACAATCACACCCACAGTAAACCTCATCCACAATCACACCAACAGTAAACCACATCCACAATCCCACCCACAGTAAACCTTATCCACAATCCCACCCACAGTAAACCACATCCACAATCACACCCACAGTAAACCACATCCACAATCCCACCCAGAGTAAACCTCATCCACAATCACACCCACAGTAAACCACATCCACAATCCCACCCACAGTAAACCACATCCACAATCACACCCACAGTAAACCACATCCACAATCACACCCACAGTAAACCACATCCACAATCCCACCCACAGTAAACCTCATCCACAATCACACCCACAGTAAACCACATCCACAATCACACCCACAGTAAACCACATCCACAATCACACCCACAGTAAACCTCATCCACAATCACACCCACAGTAAACCTCATCCACGATCCCACCCACAGTAAACCACATCTACGATCACACCCACAGTAAACCTCATCCACAATCCCACCCACAGTAAACCTCATCCACAATCACACCCACAGTAAACCACATCCACAATCTCACCCACAGTAAACCACATCCACAATCCCACCCACAGTAAACCACATCCACAATCACACCCACAGTAAACCTCATCCACAATCCCACCCACAGTAAACCACATCCACAATCCCACCCACAGTAAACCACATCCACAATCACACCCACAGTAAACCACATCCACAATCCCACCCACAGTAAACCTCATCCACAATCACACCCACAGTAAACCTCATCCACAATCACACCCACAGTAAACCACATCCACAATCCCACCCACAGTAAACCTCATCCACAATCCCACCCACAGTAAACCACATCCACAATCACACCCACAGTAAACCACATCCACAATCCCACCCACAGTAAACCTCATCCACAATCACACCCACAGTAAACCACATCCACAATCCCACCCACAGTAAACCACATCCACAATCACACCCACAGTAAACCACATCCACAATCCCACCCACAGTAAACCTCATCCACAATCACACCCACAGTAAACCACATCCACAATCCCACCCACAGTAAACCTCATCCACAATCCCACCCACAGTAAACCACATCCACAATCACACCCACAGTAAACCACATCCACAATCCCACCCACAGTAAACCTCATCCACAATCACACCCACAGTAAACCACATCCACAATCCCACCCACAGTAAACCACATCCACAATCACACCCACAGTAAACCACATCCACAATCCCACCCACAGTAAACCTCATCCACAATCACACCCACAGTAAACCACATCCACAATCACACCCACAGTAAACCTCATCCACAATCCCACCCACAGTAAACCACATCCACAATCCCACACACAGTAAACCTCATCCACAATCCCACCCACAGTAAACCTCATCCACAATCAAACCCACAGTAAACCACATCCACAATCCCACCCACAGAAAACCACATCCACAATCACACCCACAGTAAACCATATCCACGATCAGACCCACAGTAAACCTTATCCACAATCCCACCCACAGTAAACGACATTCACAATCCCACCCACAGTAAACCTCATCCACAATCACACCCACAGTAAACCACATCCACGATCACACCCCCAGTAAACCTCATCCACGATCCCACCCACAGTAAACCACATCCACGATCCCACCCACAGTAAACCACATCCACAATCACACCCACAGTAAACCACATCCACAATCCCACCCACAGTAAACCTCATCCACAATCCCACCCACAGAAAACCACATCCACAATCACACCCACAGTAAACCTCATCCACAATCACACCCACAGTAAACCACATCCACAATCCCACCCACAGTAAACCACATCCACAATCCGACCAACAGTAAACCTCATCCACAATCCAACCCACAGTAAACCACATCCACAATCCCACCCACAGTAAACCTCATCCACAATCACACCCACAGTAAACCACATCCACAATCACACCCACAGTAAACCTCATCCACAATCACACCCACAGTAAACCACATCCACAATACCACCCACAGTAAACCTCATCCACGATCACACCCACAGTAAACCACATCCACAATCCCACCCACAGTAAACCACATCCACAATCACACCCACAGTAAACCACATCCACAATCACACCCACAGTAAACCTCATCCACAATCACACCCACAGTAAACCACATCCACAATCAAACCCACAGTAAACCACATCCACAATCACACCCACAGTAAACCACATCCACAATCACACCCACAGTAAACCTCATCCACGATCCCACCCACAGTAAACCACATCCACAATCATACCCACAGTAAACCTCATCCACAATCCCACCCACAGTAAACCTCATCCACAATCACACCCACAGTAAACCACATCCACAATCTCACCCACAGTAAACCACATCCACAATCCCACCCACAGTAAACCACATCCACAATCACACCCACATTAAACCTCATCCACAATCCCACCCGCAGTAATCCACATCCACAATCCCACCCGCAGTAATCCACATCCACAATCACACCCACAGTAAACCACATCCACAATCCCACCCACAATAAACCTCATCCACAATCAGACCCACAGTAAACCTCATGCACAATCACACCAACAGTAAACCACATCCACAATCCCACCCACAGTAAACCTCATCCACAATCCCACCCACAGTAAACCACATCCACAATCACACCCACAGTAAACCACATCCACAATCCCACCCAGAGTAAACCTCATCCACAATCACACCCACAGTAAACCACATCCACAATCCCACCCACAGTAAACCACATCCACAATCACACCCACAGTAAACCACATCCACAATCACACCCACAGTAAACCACATCCACAATCCCACCCACAGTAAACCTCATCCACAATCACACCCACAGTAAACCACATCCACAATCACACCCACAGTAAACCACATCCACAATCACACCCACAGTAAACCTCATCCACAATCACACCCACAGTAAACCACATCCACAATCCCACCCACAGTAAACCACATCCACAATCCCACCCACAGTAAACCTCATCCACAATCCCACCCACAGTAAACCTCATCCACAATCACACCCACAGTAAACCACATCCACAATCCCACCCACAGTAAACCACATCCACAATCACACCCACAGTAAACCATATCCACGATCACACCCACAGTAAACCTTATCCACAATCCCACCCACAGTAAACCACATCCACAATCCCACCCACAGTAAACCTCATCCACAATCACACCCACAGTAAACCACATCCACAATCACACCCACAGTAAACCACATCCACAATCCCACCCACAGTAAACCTCATCCACAATCCCACCCACAGTAAACCACATCCACAATCCCACCCACAGTAAACCTCATCCACAATCACACCCACAGTAAACCACATCCACAATCACACCCACAGTAAACCTCATCCACAATCACACCCACAGTAAACCACATCCACAATACCACCCACAGTAAACCTCATCCACGATCACACCCACAGTAAACCACATCCACAATCCCACCCACAGTAAACCACATCCACAATCACACCCACAGTAAACCTCATCCACAATCACACCCACAGTAAACCTCATCCACAATCACACCCACAGTAAACCACATCCACAATCACACCCACAGTAAACCACATCCACAATCACACCCACAGTAAACCACATCCACAATCACACCCACAGTAAACCTCATCCACGATCCCACCCACAGTAAACCACATCCACGATCACACCCACAGTAAACCTCATCCACAATCCCACCCACAGTAAACCTCATCCACAATCACACCCACAGTAAACCACATCCACAATCACACCCACAGTAAACCACATCCACAATCCCACCCACAGTAAACCACATCCACAATCACACCCACATTAAACCTCATCCACAATCCCACCCGCAGTAATCCACATCCACAATCCCACCCGCAGTAAACCACATCCACAATCACACCCACAGTAAACCACATCCACAATCCCACCCACAGTAAACCTCATCCACAATCACACCCACAGTAAACCTCATCCACAATCACACCCACAGTAAACCACATCCACAATCCCACCCACAGTAAACCTCATCCACAATCCCACCCACAGTAAACCACATCCACAATCCCACCCACAGTAAACCACATCCACAATCCCACCCACAGTAAACCTCATCCACAATCACACCCACAGTAAACCACATCCACAATCCCACCCACAGTAAACCACATCCACAATCACACCCACAGTAAACCACATCCACAATCACACCCACAGTAAACCACATCCACAATCCCACCCACAGTAAACCTCATCCACAATCACACCCACAGTAAACCACATCCACAATCACACCCACAGTAAACCACATCCACAATCACACCCACAGTAAACCTCATCCACAATCACACCCACAGTAAACCACATCCACAATCCCACCCACAGTAAACCACATCCACAATCCCACCCACAGTAAACCTCATCCACAATCCCACCCACAGTAAACCTCATCCACAATCACACCCACAGTAAACCACATCCACAATCCCACCCACAGTAAACCACATCCACGATCACACCCACAGTAAACCATATCCACGATCACACCCACAGTAAACCTAATCCACAATCCCACCCACAGTAAACCACATCCACAATCCCACCCACAGTAAACCTCATCCACAATCACACCCACAGTAAACCACATCCACAATCACACCCACAGTAAACCACATCCACAATCCCACCCACAGTAAACCTCATCCACAATCACACCCACAGTAAACCACATCC
This sequence comes from Mobula hypostoma, assembly GCF_963921235.1. Taxonomy (NCBI): domain Eukaryota; kingdom Metazoa; phylum Chordata; class Chondrichthyes; order Myliobatiformes; family Myliobatidae; genus Mobula; species Mobula hypostoma. The sequence goes on along the minus strand of NC_086107.1, from coordinate 70,950,854 downwards.
ACAATCCCACCCACAGTAAACCACATCCACAATCACACCCACAGTAAACCACATCCACAATCACACCCACAGTAAACCACATCCACAATCCCACCCACAGTAAACCTCATCCACAATCACACCCACAGTAAACCACATCCACAATCCCACCCACAGTAAACCTCATCCACAATCCCACCCACAGTAAACCACATCCACAATCACACCCACAGTAAACCACATCCACAATCCCACCCACAGTAAACCTCATCCACAATCACACCCACAGTAAACCACATCCACAATCCCACCCACAGTAAACCACATCCACAATCACACCCACAGTAAACCACATCCACAATCCCACCCACAGTAAACCTCATCCACAATCCCACCCACAGTAAACCACATCCACAATCACACCCACAGTAAACCTCATCCACAATCCCACCCACAGTAAACCACATCCACAATCCCACCCACAGTAAACCTCATCCACAATCACACCCACAGTAAACCACATCCACAATCACACCCACAGTAAACCACATCCACGATCACACCCACAGTAAACCACATCCACGATCCCACCCACAGTAAACCACATCTACGATCACACACACAGTAAACCTCATACACGATCCCACCCACAGTAAACCACATCCACGATCACACCCACAGTAAACCACATCCACGATCACACCCACAGTAAACCACATCCACGATCACACCCACAGTAAACCTCATCCACAATCCCACCCACAGTAAACCACATCCACAATCCCACCCACAGTAAACCACATCCACAATCACACCCACAGTAAACCTCATCCACAATCACACCCACAGTAAACCTCATCCACAATCACACCCACAGTAAACCACATCCACAATCACACCCACAGTAAACCACATCCACAATCACACCCACAGTAAACCACATCCACAATCACACCCACAGTAAACCTCATCCACGATCCCACCCACAGTAAACCACATCCACAATCATACCCACAGTAAACCTCATCCACAATCCCACCCACAGTAAACCTCATCCACAATCACACCCACAGTAAACCACATCCACAATCCCACCCACAGTAAACCACATCCACAATCCCACCCACAGTAAACCACATCCACAATCACACCCACAGTAAACCTCATCCACAATCCCACCCACAGTAAACCACATCCACAATCCCACCCGCAGTAATCCACATCCACAATCACACCCACAGTAAACCACATCCACAATCCCAACCTCAATAAACCTCATCCACAATCAGACCCACAGTAAACCTCATCCACAATCACACCCACAGTAAACCACATCCACAATCCCACCCACAGTAAACCTCATCCACAATCCCACCCACAGTAAACCACATCCACAATCACACCCACAGTAAACCACATCCACAATCCCACCCACAGTAAACCTCATCCACAATCACACCCACAGTAAACCACATCCACAATCCCACCACAGTAAACCACATCCACAATCACACCCACAGTAAACCACATCCACAATCCCACCCACAGTAAACCTCATCCACAATCACACCCACAGTAAACCTCATCCACAATCAAACCCACAGTAAACCACATCCACAATCACACCCACAGTAAACCTCATCCACAATCCCACCCACAGTAAACCACATCCACAATCCCACCACAGTAAACCACATCCACAATCCCACACACAGTAAACCTCATCCACAATCCCACCCACAGTAAACCTCATCCACAATCAAACCCACAGTAAACCACATCCACAATCCCACCCACAGAAAACCACATCCACAATCACACCCACAGTAAACCATATCCACGATCACACCTACAGTAAACCTTATCCACAATCCCACCCACAGTAAACCACATTCACAATCCCACCCACAGTAAACCTCATCCACAATCACACCCACAGTAAACCACATCTACGATCACACACACAGTAAACCTCATACACGATCCCACCCACAGTAAACCACATCCACGATCCCACCCACAGTAAACCACATCCACAATCACACCCACAGTAAACCACATCCACAATCCCACCCACAGTAAACCTCATCCACAATCCCACCCACAGTAAACCACATCCACAATCACACCCACAGTAAACCTCATCCACAATCACACCCACAGTAAACCACATCCACAATCCCACCCACAGTAAACCACATCCACAATCACACCCACAGTAAACCTCATCCACAATCCCACCCACAGTAAACCACATCCACAATCCCACCCACAGTAAACCTCATCCACAATCACACCCACAGTAAACCACATCCACAATCACACCCACAGTAAACCTCATCCACAATCACACCCACAGTAAACCACATCCACAATCCCACCCACAGTAAACCTCATCCACAATCACACCCACAGTAAACCACATCCACGATCTCTCCCACAGTAAACCACATCCACGATCACACCCACAGTAAACCTCATCCACAATCACACCCACAGTAAACCACATCCACAATCACACCCACAGTAAACCACATCCACAATCACACCCACAGTAAACCACATCCACAATCACACCCACAGTAAACCTCATCCACGATCCCACCCACAGTAAACCACATCCACAATCACACCCACAGTAAACCTCATCCACAATCCCACCCACAGTAAACCTCATCCACAATCACACCCACAGTAAACCACATCCACAATCTCACCCACAGTAAACCACATCCACAATCCCACCCACAGTAAACCACATCCACAATCACACCCACATTAAACCTCATCCACAATCCCACCCGCAGTAAACCACATCCACAATCCCACCCACAGTAAACCACATCCACGATCACACCCACAGTAAACCACATCCACAATCACACCCACAGTAAACCTCATCCACAATCACACCCACAGTAAACCTCATCCACAATCACACCAACAGTAAACCACATCCACAATCCCACCCACAGTAAACCTCATCCACAATCCCACCCACAGTAAACCACATCCACAATCCCACCCAAAGTAAACCACATCCACAATCCCACCCACAGTAAACCTCATCCACAATCACACCCACAGTAAACCACATCCACAATCCCACCCACAGTAAACCACATCCACAATCACACCCACAGTAAACCACATCCACAATCACACCCACAGTAAACCACATCCACAATCCCACCCACAGTAAACCTCATCCACAATCACACCCACAGTAAACCACATCCACAATCATACCCACAGTAAACCACATCCACAATCACACCCACAGTAAACCTCATCCACAATCACACCCACAGTAAACCACATCCACAATCCCACCCACAGTAAACCACATCCACAATCCCACCCACAGTAAACCTCATCCACAATCCCACCCACAGTAAACCTCATCCACAATCACACCCACAGTAAACCACATCCACAATCCCACCCACAGTAAACCACATCCACAATCACACCCACAGTAAACCACATCCACGATCACACCCACAGTAAACCATATCCACAATCCCACCCACAGTAAACCACATCCACAATCCCACCCACAGTAAACCTCATCCACAATCACACCCACAGTAAACCACATCCACAATCACACCCACAGTAAACCACATCCACAATCCCACCCACAGTAAACCTCATCCACAATCACACCCACAGTAAACCACATCCACAATCCCACCCACAGTAAACCACATCCACAATCACACCCACAGTAAACCACATCCACAATCACACCCACAGTAAACCACATCCACAATCCCACCCACAGTAAACCTCATCCACAATCACACCCACAGTAAACCACATCCACAATCCCACACACAGTAAACCTCATCCACAATCCCACCCACAGTAAACCACATCCACAATCACACCCACAGTAAACCACATCCACAATCCCACCCACAGTAAACCTCATCCACAATCACACCCACAGTAAACCACATCCACAATCCCACCCACAGTAAACCACATCCACAATCACACCCACAGTAAACCACATCCACAATCCCACCCACAGTAAACCTCATCCACAATCCCACCCACAGTAAACCACATCCACAATCACACCCACAGTAAACCTCATCCACAATCCCACCCACAGTAAACCACATCCACAATCCCACCCACAGTAAACCTCATCCACAATCACACCCACAGTAAACCACATCCACAATCACACCCACAGTAAACCACATCCACAATCACACCCACAGTAAACCACATCCACGATCTCACCGACAGTAAACCATATCCACGATCACACCCACAGTAAACCTCATACACGATCCCACCCACAGTAAACCACATCCACGATCACACCCACAGTAAACCACATCCACGATCCCACCCACAGTAAACCACATCCACAATCACACCCACAGTAAACCTCATCCACAATCACACCCACAGTAAACCACATCCACAATCCCACCCACAGTAAACCACATCCACAATCACACCCACAGTAAACCTCATCCACAATCACACCCACAGTAAACCTCATCCACAATCACACCCACAGTAAACCACATCCACAATCACACCCACAGTAAACCACATCCACAATCACACCCACAGTAAACCACATCCACAATCACACCCACAGTAAACCTCATCCACGATCCCACCCACAGTAAACCACATCCACGATCACACCCACAGTAAACCTCATCCACAATCCCACCCACAGTAAACCTCATCCACAATCACACCCACAGTAAACCACATCCACAATCACACCCACAGTAAACCACATCCACAATCCCACCCACAGTAAACCACATCCACAATCACACCCACAGTAAACCTCATCCACAATCCCACCCACAGTAAACCACATCCACAATCCCACCCACAGTAAACCACATCCACAATCACACCCACAGTAAACCACATCCACAATCCCACCCACAGTAAACCTCATCCACAATCACACCCACAGTAAACCTCATCCACAATCACACACACAGTAAACCACATCCACAATCCCACCCACAGTAAACCTCATCCACAATCACACCCACATTAAACCACATCCACAATCACACCCACAGTAAACCACATCCACAATCCCACCCACAGTAAACCTCATCCACAATCACACCCACAGTAAACCACATCCACAATCCCACCCACAGTAAACCACATCCACAATCACACCCACAGTAAACCACATCCACAATCCCACCCACAGTAAACCTCATCCACAATCACACCCACAGTAAACCACATCCACAATCACACCCACAGTAAACCACATCCACAATCACACCCACAGTAAACCTCATCCACAATCCCACCCACAGTAAACCACATCCACAATCCCACCCACAGTAAACCACATCCACAATCCCACCCACAGTAAACCTCATCCACAATCCCACCCACAGTAAACCTCATCCACAATCAAACCCACAGTAAACCACATCCACAATCCCACCCACAGAAAACCACATCCACAATCACACCCACAGTAAACCATATCCACGATCACACCTACAGTAAACCTTATCCACAATCCCACCCACAGTAAACCACATCCACAATCCCACCCACAGTAAACCTCATCCACAATCCCACCCACAGTAAACCACATCCACGATCACACCCACAGTAAACCTCATCCACGATCCCACCCACAGTAAACCACATCCACGATCCCACCCACAGTAAACCACATCCACAATCACACCCACAGTAAACCACATCCACAATCCCACCCACAGTAAACCTCATCCACAATCCCACCCACAGTAAACCACATCCACAATCACACCCACAGTAAACCTCATCCACAATCACACCCACAGTAAACCACATCCACAATCCCACCCACAGTAAACCACATCCACAATCCCACCCACAGTAAACCTCATCCACAATCCCACCCACAGTAAACCACATCCACAATCCCACCCACAGTAAACCTCATCCACAATCACACCCACAGTAAACCACATCCACAATCACACCCACAGTAAACCTCATCCACAATCACACCCACAGTAAACCACATCCACAATCCCACCCACAGTAAACCTCATCCACAATCACACCCACAGTAAACCATATCCACGATCACACCCACAGTAAACCACATCCACGATCACACCCACAGTAAACCTCATACACGATCCCACCCACAGTAAACCACATCCACGATCACACCCACAGTAAACCACATCCACGATCCCACCCACAGTAAACCTCATCCACAATCCCACCCACAGAAAACCACATCCACAATCACACCCACAGTAAACCTCATCCACAATCACACCCACAGTAAACCTCATCCACAATCCCACCCACAGTAAACCACATCCACAATCACACCCACAGTAAACCTCATCCACAATCCCACCCACAGTAAACCACATCCACAATCACACCCACAGTAAACCACATCCACAATCACACCCACAGTAAACCTCATCCACAATCACACCCACAGTAAACCTCATCCACAATCCCACCCACAGTAAACCTCATCCACAATCACACCCACATTAAACCACATCCACAATCACACCCACAGTAAACCACATCCACAATCCCACCCACAGTAAACCACATCCACAATCACACCCACAGTAAACCTCATCCACAATCCCACCCACAGTAAACCTCATCCACAATCCCACCCACAGTAAACCTCATCCACGATCCCACCCACAGTAAACCACATCCACAATCCCACCCACAGTAAAGCACATCCACAATCCCCTGAGATCCCCTGAGCGGATCTGTAATGTAATCGCCGTCTGTAATGGTCCTACCCGTTATTTCATCCTCCGTCGGATCCACGCCTGCAATCGCCGTTTTTTTGACTTTGTCATGTTAGGCAAAGATCGTAAGATCTTACATCTACGGACTCCAGAGCCTGCCGGCCCGGCGCTAGCAGGCATGAACTTTGTGACTCCCGTCTCCCCTTCCCCCACCACCACTCCGCAGCCCCGTCTTCCTCAGATCCCACCGTCAGCTCCTGGGCCCTCGGAGGCTCCATCTTCCTCTCACCCCAACCCTCCCCTCTCCATTGACACCCCCAGCCTCCCCCCTCCCTCCTCTGATCCCAGCTCTCATCCGTGCCGGGTCTTTACCATCCCCTCCGACCTTCAACTGTCGGAGGCAGAACGCTCTGTTCTCAGTAAGGGCCTCACGTTTGTCCCACTTCGCCCACACCTCAGCGAGTTCCGTGTTCGCCACGATGCGGAACTTTTCTTCCGCCGTCTCCGTCTCCGAGCCTACTTCTTCGGCAAGGACTCTTCCACCCCCACCGATGACCCCTTCTCCCGTCTTCAACCCTCCGCTTCTTCATGGACACCCCGCTCTGGTCTTCTGCCTGCTCTGGATCTCTTTATTGCCAACTGCCGACGGGACATCAACCGTCTCGACTTCACCGCACCTTGTCCCCATTCCAACCTCACTCCTTCGGAACGCTCTGCTCTCCACTCCCTCCGCACTAATCCTAACCTTATTATTAAACCTGCTGATAAGGGGGGTGCTGTTGTAGTCTGGCGTACTGACCTCTACCTTGCCGAGGCACAGCGACAACTCGCGGATACCTCCTCTTATTTACCCCTCGATCGTGACCCCACCAAGGAGCACCAGGCCATTGTCTCCCACACCATCACCAACTTTACCCACTCAGGGGATCTCCCATCCACTGCTACCAACCTTATAGTTCCCACACCCCGCACTTCCCGTTTCTACCTCCTACCCAAGATCCACAAACCTGCCTGTCCTGGCCGACCTATTGTCTCAGCTTGCTCCTGCCCCACCGAACTCGTTTCTGCATACCTCGACACTGTTTTATCACCCCTTGTTCAATCCCTTCCGACCTATGTTCGTGACACTTCTCACGCTCTTAAACTTTTCGATGATTTTAAGTTCCCTGGCCCCCACCGCTTTATTTTCACCATGGATGTCCAGTCCTTATATACTTCCATCCCCCATCAGGAAGGTCTCAAAGCTCTACGCTTCTTTTTGGATTCCAGACCTAATCAGTTCCCCTCTACCACCACTCTGCTCCGTCTAGCGGAATTAGTCCTTACTCTTAATAATTTCTCCTTTTGCTCCTCCCATTTCCTCCAAACTAAAGGTGTAGCTATGGGCACCCGTATGGGTCCTAGCTATGCCTGCCTTTTTGTTGGGTTTGTGGAACAATCTATGTTCCGTGCCTATTCTGGTATCTGTCCCCCACTTTTCCTTCGCTATATCGACGACTGCATTGGCGCTGCTTCCTGCACGCATGCAGAACTCGTTGACTTTATTAACTTTGCCTCCAACTTTCACCCTGCCCTCAAGTTTACCTGGTCTATTTCCGACACCTCCCTCCCCTTTCTAGATCTTTCTGTCTCTGTCTCTGGAGACAGCTTATCCACTGATATCTACTATAAGCCTACTGACTCTCACAGCTATCTGGACTATTCCTTTTCTCACCCTGTCTCTTGCAAAAACGCCATCCCCTTCTCGCAATTCCTCCGTCTCCGCCGCATCTGCTCTCAGGATGAGGCTTTTCATTCTAGGACGAGGGAGATGTCTTCATTTTTTAAAGAAAGGGGCTTCCCTTCCTCCACTATCAACTCTGCTCTTAAACGCATCTCCTCCATTTCACGTACATCTGCTCTCACTACATCCTCCCACCACCCCACTAGGAATAGGGTTCCCCTGGTCCTCACCTACCACCCCACCAGCCTCCGGGTCCAACATATTATTCTCCGTAACTTCCGCCACCTCCAACGGGATCCCACCACTAAGCACATCTTTCCCTCCCCCCCCTCTCTCTGCATTCCGCAGGGATCGCTCCCTACACAACTCCCTTGTCCATTCGTCCCCCCCATCCCTCCCCACTGATCTCCCTCCTGGCACTTATCTGTGTAAGCGGAACAAGTGCTACACATGCCCTTACACTTCCTCCCTTACCACCATTCAGGGCCCCAAACAGTCCTTCCAGGTGAGGCATCACTTCACCTGTGAGTCGACTGGGGTGATATACTGCGTCCGGTGCTCCCGATGTGGCCTTTTATATATTGGTGAGAACCGACGCAGACTGGGAGACCGCTTTGCTGAACATCTACGCTCTGTCCGCCAGAGAAAGCAGGATCTCCCAGTGGCCACACATTTTAATTCCACATCCCATACCCATTCTGACATGTCTATCCACGGCCTCCTCTACTGTAAAGATGCAGCCACACTCAGGTTGGAGGAACAACACCTTATATTCCGTCTGGGTAGCCTCCAACCTGATGGCATGAACATTGACTTCTCTAACTTCCGCTAGGCCCCACCTCCCCCTCGTACCCCAGCTGTTACTCCTTTTTATGCACACATTCTATCTCTCACTCTCCTTTTTCTCCCTCTGTCGCTCTGAATATACCTCCTGCCCATCCTCTGGGTCACCCCCCCGCCCGTCTTTCTCCCTAGGCCTCCTGTCCCATGATCCTCTCATATCCCCTTTTGCCTATCACCTGTCCAGCTCTCGGCTCTATCCCTACCCCTCCTGTCTTCTACTATCATTTTGCATCTCCCCGTCCCACTCCAGCTTTCAAATCCCTTACTCACTCTTCCTTCAGTTAGTCCTGATGAAGGGTCTCGGCCTGAAACGTCGACTGCGCCTCTTCCTATAGATGCTGCTTGGCCTGCTGCGTTCACCAGCAACTTTGATGTATGTTGCTTGAATTTCCAGCATCTGCAGAATTCCTGTTGTTCACAGTAAACCATGTCCACAATCACACCAACAGTAAACCACATCCACAATCCCACCCACAGTAAATCACATCCACAATCCCACCCACAATAAACCTCATCCACAATCCCACCCACAGTAAACCACATCCACAATCCCACCCACAGTAAACTACATCCACAATCCCACCCACAGTAAACCACATCCACAATCCCACCCACAGTAAACTACATCTACAATCACACCCACAGTAAACCAAATCCACAATCACACCCAGAGTAAACCTCATACACAATCCCACCCACAGTAAACCACATCCACAATCACACCCACAGTAAACCACATCCACGATCACACCCACAGTAAACCTCATCCACAATCCCACCCACAGTAAACCACATCCACAATCACACCCACAGTAAATCACATCCACAATCACACCCACAGTAAACCACATCCACAATAACACCCACAGTAAACCACATCCACGATCACACCCAGAGTAAACCTCATACACAATCCCACCCACAGTAAACCACATCCACAATCACACCCACAGTAAACCACATCCACGATCCCACCCACAGTAAACCTCATCCACAATCAAACCCACAGTAAACCACATCCACAATCCCACCCACAGAAAACCACATCCACAATCACACCCACAGTAAACCATATCCACGATCACACCCACAGTAAACCTTATCCACAATCCCACCCACAGTAAACCACATTCACAATCCCACCCACAGTAAACCTCATACACAATCACACCCACAGTAAACCACATCCACGATCACACCCCCAGTAAACCTCATCCACGATCCCACCCACAGTAAACCACATCCATGATCCCACCCACAGTAAACCACATCCACAATCACACCCACAGTAAACCACATCCACAATCCCACCCACAGAAAACCACATCCACAATCAAACCCACAGTAAACCTCATCCACAATCCCACCCACAGTAAACCACATCCACAATCCCACCCACAGTAAACCTCATCCACAATCACACCCACAGTAAACCACATCCACGATCCCATCCACATAAACCACATCCACGATCACACCCACAGTAAACCTCATCCACGATCACACCCACAGTAAACCACATCCACAATCCCACCCACAGAAAACCACATCCACGATCACACCCACAGTAAACCACATCCACAATCACACCCACAGTAAACCTCATCCACAATCCCACCAACAGTAAACCACATCCACAATCATACCCACAGTAAACCACATCCACAATCACACCCACAGTAAACCTCGTCCACAATCACACCCACAGTAAACCGCGTCCACAATCCCACCCACAGTAAACCTCGTCCACAATCCCAACCACAGTAAACCATGTCCACAATCACACCAACAGTAAACCACATCCACAGTCCCACCCACAGTAAACCTCATCCAAAATCCCACCCACAGTAAACCTCGTCCACAATCCCAACCACAGTAAACCATGTCCACAATCACACCAACAGTAAACCACATCCACAATCCCACCCACAGTAAACCACATCCACAATCCCACCCACAGTAAACCACATCCACAATCCCACCCACAGTAAACCACATCCACAATCACACCCACAGTAAACCACATCCACAATCACACCCACACTAAACCACATCCACAATCACACCCACAGTAAACCACATCCACAATCCCACCCACAGTAAACCTCATCCAAAATCCCACCCACAGTAAACCTCGTCCACAATCCCAACCACAGTAAACCACATCCACAATCACACCCACAGTAAACCACATCCACAATCCCACCCACAGTAAACCTCATCCACAATCACACCCACAGTAAACCACATCCTCAATCCCACCCACAATAAACCTCATCCACAATCAGACCCACAGTAAACCTCATCCACAATCACACCCACAGTAAACCACATCCACAATCCCACCCACAGTAAACCTCATCCACAATCCCACCCACAGTAAACCACATCCACAATCAAACCCACAGTAAACCACATCCACAATCCCACCCAGAGTAAACCTCATCCACAATCACACCCACAGTAAACCACATCCACAATCCCACCACAGTAAACCACATCCACAATCACACCCACAGTAAACCACATCCACAATCCCACCACAGTAAACCTCATCCACAATCACACCCACAGTAAACCACATCCACAATCCCACCCACAGTAAACCTCATCCACAATCCCACCCACAGTAAACCACATCCACAATCAAACCCACAGTAAACCACATCCACAATCCCACCCAGAGTAAACCTCATCCACAATCACACCCACAGTAAACCACATCCACAATCCCACCACAGTAAACCACATCCACAATCACACCCACAGTAAACCACATCCACAATCCCACCACAGTAAACCTCATCCACAATCACACCCACAGTAAACCACATCCACAATCACACCCACAGTAAACCTCATCCACAATCCCACCCACAGTAAACCACATCCACAATCCCACACACAGTAAACCTCATCCACAATCCCACCCACAGTAAACCTCATCCACAATCAAACCCACAGTAAACCACATCCACAATCCCACCCACAGAAAACCACATCCACAATCACTCCCACAGTAAACCATATCCACGATCAGACCCACAGTAAACCTTATCCACAATCCCACCCACAGTAAACCACATTCACAATCCCACCCACAGTAAACCTCATCCACAATCACACCCACAGTAAACCACATCCACGATCACACCCCCAGTAAACCTCATCCACGATCCCACCCACAGTAAACCACATCCACGATCCCACCCACAGTAAACCACATCCACAATCACACCCACAGTAAACCACATCCACAATCCCACCCACAGTAAATCTCATCCACTATCCCACCCACAGAAAACCACATCCACAATCACACCCACAGCAAACCTCATCCACAATCACACCCACAGTAAACCACATCCACATCCCACCCACAGTAAACCACATCCACAATCCCACCCACAGTAAACCTCATCCACAATCCCACCCACAGTAAACCACATCCACAATCCCACCCACAGTAAACCTCATCCACAATCACACCCACAGTAAACCACATCCACAATCACACCCACAGTAAACCTCATCCACAATCACACCCACAGTAAACCACATCCACAATACCACCCACAGTAAACCTCATCCACGATCACACCCACAGTAAACCATATCCACAATCCCACCCACAGAAAACCACATTCACAATCACACCCACAGTAAACCTCATCCACAATCACACCCACAGTAAACCTCATCCACAATCACACCCACAGTAAACCACATCCACAATCAAACCCACAGTAAACCACATCCACAATCACACCCACAGTAAACCACATCCACAATCATACCCACAGTAAACCTCATCCACGATCCCACCCACAGTAAACCACATCCACAATCATACCCACAGTAAACCTCATCCACAATCCCACCCACAGTAAACCTCATCCACAATCACACCCACAGTAAACCACATCCACAATCACACCCACAGTAAACCACATCCACAATCCCACCCACAGTAAACCACATCCACAATCACACCCACATTAAACCTCATCCACAATCCCACCCGCAGTAATCCACATCCACAATCCCACCCGCAGTAATCCACATCCACAATCACACCCACAGTAAACCACATCCACAATCCCACCCACAATAAACCTCATCCACAATCAGACCCACAGTAAACCTCATGCACAATCACACCAACAGTAAACCACATCCACAATCCCACCCACAGTAAACCTCATCCACAATCCCACCCACAGTAAACCACATCCACAATCAAACCCACAGTAAACCACATCCACAATCACACCCACAGTAAACCTCATCCACAATCACACCCACAGTAAACCACATCCACAATCCCACCACAGTAAACCACATCCACAATCACACCCACAGTAAACCACATCCACAATCACACCCACAGTAAACCACATCCACAATCCCACCACAGTAAACCTCATCCACAATCACACCCACAGTAAACCACATCCACAATCACACCCACAGTAAACCACATCCACAATCACACCCACAGTAAACCTCATCCACAATCATACCCACAGTAAACCTCATCCACGATCCCACCCACAGTAAACCACATCCACAATCATACCCACAGTAAACCTCATCCACAATCCCACCCACAGTAAACCTCATCCACAATCACACCCACAGTAAACCACATCCACAATCTCACCCACAGTATACCACATCCACAATCCCACCCACAGTAAACCACATCCACAATCACACCCACATTAAACCTCATCCACAATCCCACCCGCAGTAAACCACATCCACAATCCCACCCGCAGTAATCCACATCCACAATCACACCCACAGTAAACCACATCCACAATCCCACCCACAATAAACCTCATCCACAATCAGACCCACAGTAAACCTCATCCACAATCACACCCACAGTAAACCACATCCACAATCCCACCCACAGTAAACCTCATCCACAATCCCACCCACAGTAAACCACATCCACAATCAAACCCACAGTAAACCACATCCACAATCCCACCCAGAGTAAACCTCATCCACAATCACACCCACAGTAAACCACATCCACAATCCCACCACAGTAAACCACATCCACAATCACACCCACAGTAAACCACATCCACAATCCCACCACAGTAAACCTCATCCACAATCACACCCACAGTAAACCACATCCACAATCCCACCCACAGTAAACCTCATCCACAATCCCACCCACAGTAAACCACATCCACAATCAAACCCACAGTAAACCACATCCACAATCCCACCCAGAGTAAACCTCATCCACAATCACACCCACAGTAAACCACATCCACAATCCCACCACAGTAAACCACATCCACAATCACACCCACAGTAAACCACATCCACAATCCCACCACAGTAAACCTCATCCACAATCACACCCACAGTAAACCACATCCACAATCACACCCACAGTAAACCTCATCCACAATCCCACCCACAGTAAACCACATCCACAATCCCACACACAGTAAACCTCATCCACAATCCCACCCACAGTAAACCTCATCCACAATCAAACCCACAGTAAACCACATCCACAATCCCACCCACAGAAAACCACATCCACAATCACACCCACAGTAAACCATATCCACGATCAGACCCACAGTAAACCTTATCCACAATCCCACCCACAGTAAACGACATTCACAATCCCACCCACAGTAAACCTCATCCACAATCACACCCACAGTAAACCACATCCACGATCACACCCCCAGTAAACCTCATCCACGATCCCACCCACAGTAAACCACATCCACGATCCCACCCACAGTAAACCACATCCACAATCACACCCACAGTAAACCACATCCACAATCCCACCCACAGTAAATCTCATCCACTATCCCACCCACAGAAAACCACATCCACAATCACACCCACAGCAAACCTCATCCACAATCACACCCACAGTAAACCACATCCACATCCCACCCACAGTAAACCACATCCACAATCCCACCCACAGTAAACCTCATCCACAATCCCACCCACAGTAAACCACATCCACAATCCCACCCACAGTAAACCTCATCCACAATCACACCCACAGTAAACCACATCCACAATCACACCCACAGTAAACCTCATCCACAATCACACCCACAGTAAACCACATCCACAATACCACCCACAGTAAACCTCATCCACGATCACACCCACAGTAAACCACATCCACAATCCCACCCACAGAAAACCACATTCACAATCACACCCACAGTAAACCTCATCCACAATCACACCCACAGTAAACCTCATCCACAATCACACCCACAGTAAACCACATCCACAATCAAACCCACAGTAAACCACATCCACAATCACACCCACAGTAAACCACATCCACAATCATACCCACAGTAAACCTCATCCACGATCCCACCCACAGTAAACCACATCCACAATCATACCCACAGTAAACCTCATCCACAATCCCACCCACAGTAAACCTCATCCACAATCACACCCACAGTAAACCACATCCACAATCTCACCCACAGTAAACCACATCCACAATCCCACCCACAGTAAACCACATCCACAATCACACCCACATTAAACCTCATCCACAATCCCACCCGCAGTAATCCACATCCACAATCCCACCCGCAGTAATCCACATCCACAATCACACCCACAGTAAACCACATCCACAATCCCACCCACAATAAACCTCATCCACAATCAGACCCACAGTAAACCTCATGCACAATCACACCAACAGTAAACCACATCCACAATCCCACCCACAGTAAACCTCATCCACAATCCCACCCACAGTAAACCACATCCACAATCAAACCCACAGTAAACCACATCCACAATCCCACCCAGAGTAAACCTCATCCACAATCACACCCACAGTAAACCACATCCACAATCCCACCACAGTAAACCACATCCACAATCACACCCACAGTAAACCACATCCACAATCACACCCACAGTAAACCACATCCACAATCCCACCACAGTAAACCTCATCCACAATCACACCCACAGTAAACCACATCCACAATCACACCCACAGTAAACCACATCCACAATCACACCCACAGTAAACCTCATCCACAATCACACCCACAGTAAACCACATCCGCAATCCCACCACAGTAAACCACATCCACAATCCCACACACAGTAAACCTCATCCACAATCCCACCCACAGTAAACCTCATCCACAATCAAACCCACAGTAAACCACATCCACAATCCCACCCACAGAAAACCACATCCACAATCACACCCACAGTAAACCATATCCACGATCACACCCACAGTAAACCTTATCCGCAATCCCACCCACAGTAAACCACATTCACAATCCCACCCACAGTAAACCTCATCCACAATCACACCCACAGTAAACCACATCCACAATCAAACCCACAGTAAACCACATCCACAATCCCACCCACAGTAAACCTCATCCACAATCCCACCCACAGTAAACCACATCCACAATCCCACCCACAGTAAACCTCATCCACAATCACACCCACAGTAAACCACATCCACAATCACACCCACAGTAAACCTCATCCACAATCACACCCACAGTAAACCACATCCACAATACCACCCACAGTAAACCTCATCCACGATCACACCCACAGTAAACCACATCCACAATCCCACCCACAGAAAACCACATTCACAATCACACCCACAGTAAACCTCATCCACAATCACACCCACAGTAAACCTCATCCACAATCACACCCACAGTAAACCACATCCACAATCAAACCCACAGTAAACCACATCCACAATCACACCCACAGTAAACCACATCCACAATCATACCCACAGTAAACCTCATCCACGATCCCACCCACAGTAAACCACATCCACAATCATACCCACAGTAAACCTCATCCACAATCCCACCCACAGTAAACCTCATCCACAATCACACCCACAGTAAACCACATCCACAATCTCACCCACAGTAAACCACATCCACAATCCCACCCACAGTAAACCACATCCACAATCACACCCACATTAAACCTCATCCACAATCCCACCCGCAGTAATCCACATCCACAATCCCACCCGCAGTAATCCACATCCACAATCACACCCACAGTAAACCACATCCACAATCCCACCCACAATAAACCTCATCCACAATCAGACCCACAGTAAACCTCATGCACAATCACACCAACAGTAAACCACATCCACAATCCCACCCACAGTAAACCTCATCCACAATCCCACCCACAGTAAACCACATCCACAATCCCACCACAGTAAACCACATCCACAATCCCACCCAGAGTAAACCTCATCCACAATCACACCCACAGTAAACCACATCCACAATCCCACCACAGTAAACCACATCCACAATCACACCCACAGTAAACCACATCCACAATCACACCCACAGTAAACCACATCCACAATCCCACCACAGTAAACCTCATCCACAATCACACCCACAGTAAACCACATCCACAATCACACCCACAGTAAACCACATCCACAATCACACCCACAGTAAACCTCATCCACAATCACACCCACAGTAAACCACATCCGCAATCCCACCACAGTAAACCACATCCACAATCCCACACACAGTAAACCTCATCCACAATCCCACCCACAGTAAACCTCATCCACAATCAAACCCACAGTAAACCACATCCACAATCCCACCCACAGAAAACCACATCCACAATCACACCCACAGTAAACCATATCCACGATCACACCCACAGTAAACCTTATCCACAATCCCACCCACAGTAAACCACATTCACAATCCCACCCACAGTAAACCTCATCCACAATCACACCCACAGTAAACCACATCCACAATCAAACCCACAGTAAACCACATCCACAATCCCACCCAGAGTAAACCTCATCCACAATCACACCCACAGTAAACCACATCCACAATCCCACCACAGTAAACCACATCCACAATCATACCCACAGTAAACCACATCCACAATCACACCCACAGTAAACCACATCCACAATCCCACCACAGTAAACCTCATCCACAATCACACCCACAGTAAAGCACATCCACAATCCCACCCACAGTAAACCTCATCCACAATCCCACCCACAGTAAACCACATCCACAATCAAACCCACAGTAAACCACATCCACAATCCCACCCAGAGTAAACCTCATCCACAATCACACCCACAGTAAACCACATCCACAATCCCACCACAGTAAACCACATCCACAATCACACCCACAGTAAACCACATCCACAATCCCACCCACAGTAAATCTCATCCACAATCCCACCCACAGAAAACCACATCCACAATCAAACCCACAGTAAACCTCATCCACAATCCCACCCACAGTAAACCACATCCACAATCCCACCCACAGTAAACCTCATCCACAATCACACCCACAGTAAACCACATCCACAATCACACCCACAGTAAACCACATCCACGATCACACCCACAGTAAACCACATCCACGATCTCTCCCACAGTAAACCACATCCACGATCACACCCACAGTAAACCTCATCCACAATCCCACCCACAGTAAACCACATCCACGATCACACCCACAGTAAACCACATCCACGATCTCTCCCACAGTAAACCACATCCACGATCACAGCCACAGTAAACCTCATCCACAATCACACCCACAGTAAACCACATCCACAATCCCACCCACAGAAAACCACATTCACAATCACACCCACAGTAAACCTCATCCACAATCACACCCACAGGAAACCTCATCCACAATCACACCCACAGTAAACCACATCCACAATCAAACCCACAGTAAACCACATCCACAATCACACCCACAGTAAACCACATCCACAATCATACCCACAGTAAACCTCATCCACGATCCCACCCACAGTAAACCACATCCACAATCATACCCACAGTAAACCTCATCCACAATCCCACCCACAGTAAACCTCATCCACAATCACACCCACAGTAAACCACATCCACAATCTCACCCACAGTAAACCACATCCACAATCCCACCCACAGTAAACCACATCCACAATCACACCCACATTAAACCTCATCCACAATCCCACCCGCAGTAAACCACATCCACAATCCCACCCGCAGTAATCCACATCCACAATCACACCCACAGTAAACCACATCCACAATCCCAACCTCAATAAACCTCATCCACAATCAGACCCACAGTAAACCTCATCCACAATCACACCCACAGTAAACCACATCCACAATCCCACCCACAGTAAACCTCATCCACAATCCCACCCACAGTAAACCACATCCACAATCAAACCCACAGTAAACCACATCCACAATCCCACCCAGAGTAAACCTCATCCACAATCACACCCACAGTAAACCACATCCACAATCCCACCACAGTAAACCACATCCACAATCACACCCACAGTAAACCACATCCACAATCCCACCACAGTAAACCTCATCCACAATCACACCCACAGTAAACCACATCCACAATCACACCCACAGTAAACCACATCCACAATCACACCCACAGTAAACCTCATCCACAATCCCACCCACAGTAAACCACATCCACAATCCCACCACAGTAAACCACATCCACAATCCCACACACAGTAAACCTCATCCACAATCCCACCCACAGTAAACCTCATCCACAATCAAACCCACAGTAAACCACATCCACAATCCCACCCACAGAAAACCACATCCACAATCACACCCACAGTAAACCATATCCACGATCACACCTACAGTAAACCTTATCCACAATCCCACCCACAGTAAACCACATTCACAATCCCACCCACAGTAAACCTCATCCACAATCACACCCACAGTAAACCACATCCACGATCACACCCCCAGTAAACCTCATCCACGATCCCACCCACAGTAAACCACATCCACGATCCCACCCACAGTAAACCACATCCACAATCACACCCACAGTAAACCACATCCACAATCCCACCCACAGTAAATCTCATCCACAATCCCACCCACAGAAAACCACATCCACAATCACACCCACAGCAAACCTCATCCACAATCACACCCACAGTAAACCACATCCACATCCCACCCACAGTAAACCACATCCACAATCCCACCCACAGTAAACCTCATCCACAATCCCACCCACAGTAAACCACATCCACAATCCCACCCACAGTAAACCTCATCCACAATCACACCCACAGTAAACCACATCCACAATCACACCCACAGTAAACCTCATCCACAATCACACCCACAGTAAACCACATCCACAATACCACCCACAGTAAACCTCATCCACAATCACACCCACAGTAAACCATATCCACGATCTCTCCCACAGTAAACCACATCCACGATCACACCCACAGTAAACCTCATCCACAATCCCACCCACAGTAAACCACATCCACGATCACACCCACAGTAAACCACATCCACGATCTCTCCCACAGTAAACCACATCCACAATCCCACCCACAGAAAACCACATTCACAATCACACCCACAGTAAACCTCATCCACAATCACGCCCACAGTAAACCTCATCCACAATCCCACCCACAGTAAACCACATCCACAATCACACCCACAGTAAACCTCATCCACAATCCCACCCACAGTAAACCACATCCACAATCACACCCACAGTAAACCACATCCACAATCATACCCACAGTAAACCTCATCCACAATCATACCCACAGTAAACCTCATCCACAATCCCACCCACAGTAAACCTCATCCACAATCACACCCACAGTAAACCACATCCACAATCTCACCCACAGTAAACCACATCCACAATCCCACCCACAGTAAACCACATCCACAATCACACCCACATTAAACCTCATCCACAATCCCACCCACAGTAAACCTCATCCACAATACCACCCACAGTAAACCTCATCCACGATCCCACCCACAGTAAACCACATCCACAATCCCACCCACAGTAAAGCACATCCACAATCCCCTGAGATCCCCTGAGCGGATCTGTAATGTAATCGCCGTCTGTAATGGTCCTACCCGTTATTTCATCCTCCGTCGGATCCACGCCTGCAATCGCCGTTTTTTTGACTTTGTCATGTTAGGCAAAGATCGTAAGATCTTACATCTACGGACTCCAGAGCCTGCCGGCCCGGCGCTAGCAGGCATGAACTTTGTGACTCCCGTCTCCCCTTCCCCCACCACCACTCCGCAGCCCCGTCTTCCTCAGATCCCACCGTCAGCTCCTGGGCCCTCGGAGGCTCCATCTTCCTCTCACCCCAACCCTCCCCTCTCCATTGACACCCCCAGCCTCCCCCCTCCCTCCTCTGATCCCAGCTCTCATCCGTGCCGGGTCTTTACCATCCCCTCCGACCTTCAACTGTCGGAGGCAGAACGCTCTGTTCTCAGTAAGGGCCTCACGTTTGTCCCACTTCGCCCACACCTCAGCGAGTTCCGTGTTCGCCACGATGCGGAACTTTTCTTCCGCCGTCTCCGTCTCCGAGCCTACTTCTTCGGCAAGGACTCTTCCACCCCCACCGATGACCCCTTCTCCCGTCTTCAACCCTCCGCTTCTTCATGGACACCCCGCTCTGGTCTTCTGCCTGCTCTGGATCTCTTTATTGCCAACTGCCGACGGGACATCAACCGTCTCGACTTCACCGCACCTTGTCCCCATTCCAACCTCACTCCTTCGGAACGCTCTGCTCTCCACTCCCTCCGCACTAATCCTAACCTTATTATTAAACCTGCTGATAAGGGGGGTGCTGTTGTAGTCTGGCGTACTGACCTCTACCTTGCCGAGGCACAGCGACAACTCGCGGATACCTCCTCTTATTTACCCCTCGATCGTGACCCCACCAAGGAGCACCAGGCCATTGTCTCCCACACCATCACCAACTTTACCCACTCAGGGGATCTCCCATCCACTGCTACCAACCTTATAGTTCCCACACCCCGCACTTCCCGTTTCTACCTCCTACCCAAGATCCACAAACCTGCCTGTCCTGGCCGACCTATTGTCTCAGCTTGCTCCTGCCCCACCGAACTCGTTTCTGCATACCTCGACACTGTTTTATCACCCCTTGTTCAATCCCTTCCGACCTATGTTCGTGACACTTCTCACGCTCTTAAACTTTTCGATGATTTTAAGTTCCCTGGCCCCCACCGCTTTATTTTCACCATGGATGTCCAGTCCTTATATACTTCCATCCCCCATCAGGAAGGTCTCAAAGCTCTACGCTTCTTTTTGGATTCCAGACCTAATCAGTTCCCCTCTACCACCACTCTGCTCCGTCTAGCGGAATTAGTCCTTACTCTTAATAATTTCTCCTTTTGCTCCTCCCATTTCCTCCAAACTAAAGGTGTAGCTATGGGCACCCGTATGGGTCCTAGCTATGCCTGCCTTTTTGTTGGGTTTGTGGAACAATCTATGTTCCGTGCCTATTCTGGTATCTGTCCCCCACTTTTCCTTCGCTATATCGACGACTGCATTGGCGCTGCTTCCTGCACGCATGCAGAACTCGTTGACTTTATTAACTTTGCCTCCAACTTTCACCCTGCCCTCAAGTTTACCTGGTCTATTTCCGACACCTCCCTCCCCTTTCTAGATCTTTCTGTCTCTGTCTCTGGAGACAGCTTATCCACTGATATCTACTATAAGCCTACTGACTCTCACAGCTATCTGGACTATTCCTTTTCTCACCCTGTCTCTTGCAAAAACGCCATCCCCTTCTCGCAATTCCTCCGTCTCCGCCGCATCTGCTCTCAGGATGAGGCTTTTCATTCTAGGACGAGGGAGATGTCTTCATTTTTTAAAGAAAGGGGCTTCCCTTCCTCCACTATCAACTCTGCTCTTAAACGCATCTCCTCCATTTCACGTACATCTGCTCTCACTACATCCTCCCACCACCCCACTAGGAATAGGGTTCCCCTGGTCCTCACCTACCACCCCACCAGCCTCCGGGTCCAACATATTATTCTCCGTAACTTCCGCCACCTCCAACGGGATCCCACCACTAAGCACATCTTTCCCTCCCCCCCCCTCTCTCTGCATTCCGCAGGGATCGCTCCCTACACAACTCCCTTGTCCATTCGTCCCCCCCATCCCTCCCCACTGATCTCCCTCCTGGCACTTATCTGTGTAAGCGGAACAAGTGCTACACATGCCCTTACACTTCCTCCCTTACCACCATTCAGGGCCCCAAACAGTCCTTCCAGGTGAGGCATCACTTCACCTGTGAGTCGACTGGGGTGATATACTGCGTCCGGTGCTCCCGATGTGGCCTTTTATATATTGGTGAGAACCGACGCAGACTGGGAGACCGCTTTGCTGAACATCTACGCTCTGTCCGCCAGAGAAAGCAGGATCTCCCAGTGGCCACACATTTTAATTCCACATCCCATACCCATTCTGACATGTCTATCCACGGCCTCCTCTACTGTAAAGATGCAGCCACACTCAGGTTGGAGGAACAACACCTTATATTCCGTCTGGGTAGCCTCCAACCTGATGGCATGAACATTGACTTCTCTAACTTCCGCTAGGCCCCACCTCCCCCTCGTACCCCAGCTGTTACTCCTTTTTATGCACACATTCTATCTCTCACTCTCCTTTTTCTCCCTCTGTCGCTCTGAATATACCTCCTGCCCATCCTCTGGGTCACCCCCCCGCCCGTCTTTCTCCCTAGGCCTCCTGTCCCATGATCCTCTCATATCCCCTTTTGCCTATCACCTGTCCAGCTCTCGGCTCTATCCCTCCCCCTCCTGTCTTCTACTATCATTTTGCATCTCCCCGTCCCACTCCAGCTTTCAAATCCCTTACTCACTCTTCCTTCAGTTAGTCCTGATGAAGGGTCTCGGCCTGAAACGTCGACTGCGCCTCTTCCTATAGATGCTGCTTGGCCTGCTGCGTTCACCAGCAACTTTGATGTATGTTGCTTGAATTTCCAGCATCTGCAGAATTCCTGTTGTTCACAGTAAACCATGTCCACAATCACACCAACAGTAAACCACATCCACAATCCCACCCACAGTAAATCACATCCACAATCCCACCCACAATAAACCTCATCCACAATCCCACCCACAGTAAACCACATCCACAATCCCACCCACAGTAAACTACATCCACAATCCCACCCACAGTAAACCACATCCACAATCCCACCCACAGTAAACTACATCTACAATCACACCCACAGTAAACCAAATCCACAATCACACCCAGAGTAAACCTCATACACAATCCCACCCACAGTAAACCACATCCACAATCACACCCACAGTAAACCACATCCACGATCACACCCACAGTAAACCTCATCCACAATCCCACCCACAGTAAACCACATCCACAATCACACCCACAGTAAATCACATCCACAATCACACCCACAGTAAACCACATCCACAATAACACCCACAGTAAACCACATCCACGATCACACCCAGAGTAAACCTCATACACAATCCCACCCACAGTAAACCACATCCACAATCACACCCACAGTAAACCACATCCACGATCCCACCCACAGTAAACCTCATCCACAATCAAACCCACAGTAAACCACATCCACAATCCCACCCACAGAAAACCACATCCACAATCACACCCACAGTAAACCATATCCACGATCACACCCACAGTAAACCTTATCCACAATCCCACCCACAGTAAACCACATTCACAATCCCACCCACAGTAAACCTCATACACAATCACACCCACAGTAAACCACATCCACGATCACACCCCCAGTAAACCTCATCCACGATCCCACCCACAGTAAACCACATCCATGATCCCACCCACAGTAAACCACATCCACAATCACACCCACAGTAAACCACATCCACAATCCCACCCACAGAAAACCACATCCACAATCAAACCCACAGTAAACCTCATCCACAATCCCACCCACAGTAAACCACATCCACAATCCCACCCACAGTAAACCTCATCCACAATCACACCCACAGTAAACCACATCCACGATCCCACCCACAGTAAACCACATCCACGATCACACCCACAGTAAACCTCATCCACGATCACACCCACAGTAAACCACATCCACAATCCCACCCACAGAAAACCACATCCACGATCACACCCACAGTAAACCACATCCACAATCACACCCACAGTAAACCTCATCCACAATCACACCAACAGTAAACCACATCCACAATCATACCCACAGTAAAGCACATCCACAATCACACCCACAGTAAACCTCGTCCACAATCACACCCACAGTAAACCATGTCCACAATCACACCCACAGTAAACCTCGTCCACAATCCCAACCACAGTAAACCATGTCCACAATCACACCAACAGTAAACCACATCCACAATCCCACCCACAGTAAACCTCATCCACAATCACACCCACAGTAAACCTCGTCCACAATCCCAACCACAGTAAACCATGTCCACAATCACACCAACAGTAAACCACATCCACAATCCCACCCACAGTAAACCACATCCACAATCCCACCCACAGTAAACCACATCCACAATCCCACCCACAGTAAACCACATCCACAATCACACCCACAGTAAACCACATCCACAATCACACCCACACTAAACCACATCCACAATCACACCCACAGTAAACCACATCCACAATCCCACCCACAGTAAACCTCATCCAAAATCCCACCCACAGTAAACCTCGTCCACAATCCCAACCACAGTAAACCACATCCACAATCACACCCACAGTAAACCACATCCACA
The DNA here is from genome assembly GCF_963921235.1 of Mobula hypostoma. NCBI lineage: Eukaryota > Metazoa > Chordata > Chondrichthyes > Myliobatiformes > Myliobatidae > Mobula > Mobula hypostoma. Next base: position 70,924,813 of record NC_086107.1, on the reverse strand, counting down.
ATCCCACCCACAGTAAACCTCATCCACAATCACACCCACAGTAAACCACATCCTCAATCCCACCCACAGTAAACCACATCCACAATCCCACCCACAGAAAACCACATCCACAATCACACCCACAGAAAACCACATCCACAATCCCACCCACAGTAAACCACATCCACAATCCCACCCACAGTAAACCTCATCCACAATCCCACCCACAGTAAACCACATCCACAATCACACCCACAGTAAACCACATCCACAATCACACCCACAGTAAACCACATCCACAATCAAACCCACTGTAAACCTCATCCACAATCCCAGCCACAGTAAACCACATCCACAATCCCACCCACAGTAAACCACATCCACAATCACACCCACAGTAAAGCACATCCACAATCCCACCCACAGTAAACCTCATCCACAATCCCACCCCCAGTAAACCACATCCACAATCACACCCACAGTAAACCTTATCCACATTCACACCCACAGTAAACCACATCCACAATCACACCCACAGTAAATCTCATCCACAATCCCACCCCCAGTAAACCACATCCACAATCACACCCACAGTAAACCACATCCACAATCACACCCACAGTAAACCTCATCCACAATCCCACCCCCAGTAAACCACATCCACAATCACACCCACAGTAAACCACATCCACAATCACACCCACAGTAAACCTCATCCACATTCACACCCACAGTAAACCTCATCCACAATCCCACCCACAGTAAACCACATGCACAATCACACCCACAGTAAACCTCATCCACAATCACACCCACAGTAAACCACATCCACAATCCCACCCACAGTAAACCACATCCACAATTACACCCACAGTAAACCACATCCACAATCACACCCACAGTAAACCTTATCCACAATCCCACACACAGTAAACCTCATCCACAATCCCACCCACAGTAAAACACATCCACAATAACACCCACAGTAAACCTCATCCACAATCACACCCACAGTAAACCACATCCACAATCACACCCACAGTAAACCACATCCACAATCCCACCCACAGTAAACCTCATCCACGATCACACCCACAGTAAACCACATCCACGATCACACCCACAGTAAACCACATCCACGATCTCACCGACAATAAACCATATCCACGATCACACCCACAGTAAACCACATCCACAATCCCACCCACAATAAACCTCATCCACAATCACACCCACAGTAAACCTCATCCACAATCACACCCACAGTAAACATCGTCCACAATCACACCCACAGTAAACCGCGTCCACAATCACACCCACAGAAAACCTCATCCACAATCCCACCCACAGTAAACCACATCCACAATCACAACCACAGTAAACCACATCCACAATCACACCCACAGTAAACCACATCCACAATCCCACCCACAGTAAACCTTATCTACAATCCCACCACAGTAAACCACATCTACAATCACACCCACAGTAAACCACATCCACAATCAAACCCACTGTAAACCTCATCCACAATCCCAGCCACAGTAAACCACATCCACAAACCCACCCACAGTAAACCACATCCACAATCCCACCCACAGTAAACCTCATCCACAATCCCACCCACAGTAAACCACATCCACAATCACACCCACAGTAAACCACATCCACAATCCCACACACAGTAAATCACATCCACAATCCCACCCACAATAAACCTCATCCACAACCACACCCACAGTAAACCACATCCACGATCTCACCGACAGTAAACCATATTCACGATCACACCCACAGTAAACCACATCCACAATCACACCCACAGTAAACCACATCTACGATCACACCCACAGTAAACCTCATCCACGATCCCACCCACAGTAAACCATATCTACGATCACACCCACAGTAAACCTCATCTACAGTCCCACCCACAGAAAACCACATCCACAATCACACCCACAGTAAACCACATCCACAAACCCACCCACAGTAAACCTCATCCACAATCAGACCCACAGTAAACCTCATCCACAATCCCACCCACAGAAAGCCACATCCACAATCACACCCACAGTAAACCACATCCACAATCCCACCAACAGTAAACCTCATCCACAATCCCACCCCGAGTAAACCACATCCACAATCACACCCACAGTAAACCTCATCCACATTCACACCCACAGTAAACCTCATCCACAATCCAACCCACAGTAAACCTCATCCACAATCCCACCCACAGTAAACCACATCCACAATCACAACCACAGTAAACCACATCCGCAATCACACCCACAGTAAACCTCATCCACAATCCCACCCACAGTAAACCACATCCACAATCACACCCACAGTAAACCACATCCACAATCACACCCACAGTAAACCTCATCCAGAATCCCACCCACAGTAAACCACATCCACATTCACACCCACAGTAAACCACATCCACAATCACACCCACAGTAAACCTCATCCACATTCACACCCACAGTAAACCTCATCCACAATCCCACCCACAGTAAATCACATCCACAATCACACCCACAGTAAACCACATCCACAATCCCAGCCACAGTAAACCACATCCACAATCACACCCACAGAAAACCACATCCACAATCCCACACAGAGTAAATCACATCCACAATCCCACCCACAATAAACCTCATCCACAATCACACCCACAGTAAACCTCATCCACAATCCCACCCACAGTAAACCACATCCACAATCACACCCACAGTAAACCACATCCACAATCACACCCACAGTAAGCCTCAACCACAATCCCACCCACAGTAAACCACATCCACAATCCCACCCACAGTAAACCTCATTCACAATCCCACCCACAGTAAACCACATCCACAATCCCACCCACAGTAAACCACATCCACAATCACACCCGCAGTAAACCACATCCACAAACCCACCCGCAGTAAACCTCATTCACAATCCCACACACAGTAAACCACATCCACAATCCCACCCACAGTAAACCTCATCCACAATCAAACCCACAGTAAACCACATCCACAATCACACCCACCGTAAACCTCATTCACAATCCCACACACAGTAAACCACATCCACAATCACACCCACAGTAAACCACATCCACTATCACAACCACAGTAAACCACATCCACGATCTCTCCCACAGTAAACCACATCCACGATCACACCCAGAGTAAACCACATCCACGTTCACACCCACAGTAAACCTCATCCACGATCCCATCCACAGTAAACCTTATCCACAGTCACACCCACAGTAAACCACATCCACAATCCCACCCACATTAAACGTCATCCACAATCCCACGCACAGTAAACCACATCCACAATCATACCCACAGTAAACCTCATCCACAATCACACCCACAGTAAACCACATCCACAATCACACCCACAGTAAACCTCATCCACAATCCCACCCCCAGTAAACCACATCCACAATCCCACCCACAGTAAACCACATCCACAATCATACCCACAGTAAACCTCATCCACAATCACACCCACAGTAAACCACATCCACAATCACACCCACAGTAAACCACATCCACAATCACAACCACAGTAAACCACATCCACAATCACACCCACAGTAAACCACATCTTCAATCCCACTCACAGTAAACCTTATCCACAATCCCACCACAGTAAACCACATCTATAATCACACCCACAGTAAACCACATCCACAATCAAACCCACTGTAAACCTCATCCACAATCCCAGCCACAGTAAACCACATCCACAAACCCACCCACAGTAAACCACATCCACAATCCCACCCACAGTAAACCACATCAACAATCCCACCCACAGTAAACCTCATCCACAATCCCACCCACAGTAAACCACATCCACAATCCCACGCACAGTAAACCACATCCACAATCACACCCACAGTAAACCACATCCACAATCACACCGCCAGTAAACCACATCCACAATCACACCCACAGTAAACCTCATCCACAATCACACCCACAGTAAACCGCATCCACAATCACACCCACAGTAAACCACATCCACAATCACAACCACAGTAAACCTCGTCCACAATCCCACCCACAGTAAACCTCATCCACAATCCCACCCACAGTAAACCACATCCACAATAACAACCACAGTAAACCACATCCACAATCACACCCACAGTAAACCACATCCACAATCCCACCCACAGTAAACCTTATCCACAATCCCACCACAGTAAACCACATCTACAATCACACCCACAGTAAACCACATCCACAATCAAACCCACTGTAAACCTCAACCACAATCCCAGCCACAGTAAACCACATCCACAAACCCACCCACAGTAAACCACATCCACAATCCCACCCACAGTAAACCACATCCACAATCACACCCACAGTAAACCACATCCACAATCACACCCACAGTAAACCTCATCCACAATCCCACCCCCAGTAAACCACATCCACAATCACACCCACAGTAAACCACATCCACGATCTCACCGACAGTAAAACACGTCCACGATCTCACCGACAGTAAACCATATCCACGATCACACCCACAGTAAACCACATCCACGATCACACCCACAGTAAACCTCATCCACGATCCCACCCACAGTAAATCACATCTACGATCACACACACAGTAAACCTCATACACGATCCCACCCACAGTAAACCACATCCACGATCCCACCCACAGTAAACCACATCCACGATCACACCCACAGTAAACCTCATCCACAATCCCACCCACAGAAAACCACATCCACAATCACACCCACAGTAAACCACATCCACAAACCCACCCACAGTAAACCTCATCCACAATCACACCCACAGTAAACCTCATCCACAATCCCACCCACAGTAAACCACATCCACAATCAAACCCACAGTAAACCACATCCACGATCCCACCCACAGTAAACCTCATCCACAATCCCACCCACAGTAAACCACATCCACAATCACACCCACAGTAAACCACATCCACAATCCCACCCACAGTAAACCTCATCCACAATCCCACCCACAGTAAACCACATCCACAATCACACCCACAGTAAACCTCATCCACAATCACACCCACAGTAAACCACATCCACAATCACACCCACAGTAAACCTCATCCACAATCACACCCACAGTAAACCACATCCACAATCCCACCCACAGTAAACCTCATCCACAATCACACCCACAGTAAACCACATCCACAATCCCACCCACAGTAAACCTCATCCACAATCATACCCACAGTAAAGCACATCCACAATCACACCCACAGTAAACCACATCCACAATCACACCCACAGTAAACCTCATCCACAATCCCACCCACAGTAAACCACATCCACAATCACACCCACAGTAAACCACATCCACAATCACACCCACAGTAAACCTCGTCCACAATCCCAACCACAGTAAACCATGTCCACAATCACACCAACAGTAAACCACATCCACAATCCCACCCACAGTAAACCTCATCCACAATCCCAACCACAGTAAACCACATCCACAATCACACCCACAGTAAACCACATCCACAATCACACCCACAGTAAACCTCATCCACAATCCCACCCACAGTAAACCACATCCACAATCACACCCACAGTAAACCACATCCACAATCCCGTACACAGTAAACCTTATCCACAATCCCACCCACTGTAAACCACATCTACAATCACACCCATAGTAAACCACATCCACAATCAAACACACTGTAAACCTCATCCACAATCCCAGCCACAGTAAACCACATCCACAATCCCACCCACAGTAAACCACATCCACAATCACACCCACGTTAAACCACATCCACAATCACACCCACAGTAAACCTCATCCACAATCCCACCCACAGTAAATCACATTCACAATCACACCCACAGTAAACCACATCCACAATCCCACCCACAGTAAACCACATCCACAATCACACCCACAGTAAACCACATCCACAATCCCACACACAGTAAATCACATCCACAATCTCACCCACAATAAACCTCATCCACAATCACACCCACAGTAAACCTCATCCACAATCCCACCCACAGTAAACCACATCCACAATCACACCCACAGTAAACCACATCCACAATCACACCCACAGTAAACCTCATCCACAATCCCACCCACAGTAAACCACATCCACAATCCCACCCACAGTAAACCTCATTCACAATCCCACCCACAGTAAACCACATCCACAATCCCACCCACAGTAAACCACATCCAAAATCACACCCGCAGTAAACCACATCCACAATCCCACCCGCAGTAAACCTCATTCACAATCCCACACACAGTAAACCACATCCACAATCCCACCCACAGTAAACCTCATCCACAATCACACCCACAGTAAACCACATCCACAATCACACCCACAGTAAACCTCATCCACAATCCCACCCACAGTAAACCACATCCACAATCACACCCACAGTAAACCACATCCACAATCACACCCACAGTAAACCACATCCACAATCCCACCCACAGTAAACCTCATCCACAATCCCACCCACAGTAAACCACATCCACAATCACACCCACAGTAAACCTCATCCACGATCCCACACACGGTAAACCACATCCACCATCACACTCACAGTAAACCTCATCCACGATCCCACCCACAGTAAACCTCATCCACAATCCCACCCACAGTAAACCACATCCACAATCCCACCCACAGTAAACCATATCCACAATCCCACCCACAGTAAACCACATCCACAATCACACCCACAGTAAACCACATCCACAATCACACCCACAGTAAACCTCATCCACAATCACACCCACATTAAACCACATCCACAATCACACCGCCAGTAAATCACATCCACAATCCCACCCACAGTAAACCTCATCCACAATCATACCCACAGTAAAGCACATCCACAATCACACCCACAGTAAACCTCGTCCACAATCACACCCACAGTAAACCGCGTCCACAATCCCACCCACAGTAAACCTCGTCCACAATCACACCCACAGTAAACCACATCCACAATCACACCCACAGTAAACCTTATCCACAATCCCACCCACAGTAAACCACATCCACAATCACACCCACAGTAAACCTCATCCACAATCCCACCCACAGTAAACCACATCCACAATCCCACCCACAGTAAACCACATCCACAATCACACCCAGAGTAAACCTCATCCACAATCACACCCACAGTAAACCACATCCACAATCCCACCCACAGTAAACCTCATCCACAATACCACCCACAGTAAACCACATCCACAATCACACCCACAGTAAACCTCATCCACAATCACACCCACAGTAAACCTCATCCACAATCCCACCCACAGTAAACCACATCCACAATCACACCCACAGTAAACCTCATCCACAATCACACCCACAGTAAACCACATCCACAATCCCACCCACAGTAAACCTGATCCACAATCCCACCCACAGTAAACCACATCCACAATCACACCCACAGTAAACCACATCCACAATCCCACCCACAGTAAACCACATCCACGATCCCACCCACAGTAAACCACATCCACAATCCCACCCACAGTAAACGTCATCCACAATCACACCCACAGTAAAGCACATCCACAATCACACCCGCAGTAAACCACATCCACAATCCCACCCGCAGTAAACCTCATTCACAATCCCACACACAGAAAACCACATCCACAATCCCACCCACAGTAAACCTCATCCACAATCAAACCCACAGTAAACCACATCCACAATCACACCCACCGTAAACCTCATTCACAATCCCACACACAGTAAACCACATCCACAATCACACCCACAGTAAACCACATCCACTATCACACCCACAGTAAACCACATCCACGATCTCTCCCACAGTAAACCACATCCACGATCACACCCAGAGTAAACCACATCCACGTTCACACCCACAGTAAACCTCATCCACGATCCCATCCACAGTAAACCTTATCCACAGTCACACCCACAGTAAACCACATCCACAATCCCACCCACAGTAAACGTCATCCACAATCCCACCCACAGTAAACCACATCCACAATCCCACCCACAGTAAACCTCATCCACAATCACACCAACAGTAAACCACATCCACAATCACACCCACAGTAAACCACATCCACAATCCCACCCACAGTAAACCACATCCACAATCACACCCACAGTAAACCTCATCCACAATCACACCCACAGTAAACCACATCCACAATCACACCCACAGTAAACCTCGTCCACAATCCCACTCCCAGTAAACCACATCCACAATCCCACCCACAGTAAACCACATCCACAATCACACCCACAGTAAACCTCATCCACAATCACACCCACAGTAAACCACATCCACAATCACACCCACAGTAAACCACATCCACAATCACACCCACAGTAAACCACATCCACAATCACACCCACAGTAAACCACATCCACAATCCCACCCACAGTAAACCTTATCCACAATCCCACCCACAGTAAACCACATCTACAATCACACCCACAGTAAACCACATCCACAATCAAACCCACTCTAAACCTCATCCACAATCCCAGCCACAGTAAACCACATCCACAAACCCACCCACAGTAAACCACATCCACAATCCCACCCACAGTAAACCACATCCACAATCCCACCCACAGTAAACCTCATCCACAATCCCACCCACAGTAAACCACATCCACAATCACACCCACAGTAAACCACATCCACAATCCCACACACAGTAAATCACATCCACAATCCCACCCACAATAAACCACATCCACAATCACACCCACAGTAAACCACATCCACGATGTCACCGACAGTAAACCATATCCACGATCACACCCACAGTAAACCTCATCCACGATCCCACCCACAGTAAATCACATCTACGATCACACACACAGTAAACCTCATACACGATCCCACCCACAGTAAACCACATCCACGATCCCACCCACAGTAAACCACATCCACGATCACACCCACAGTAAACCTCATCCACAATCCCACCCACAGAAAACCACATCCACAATCACACCCACAGTAAACCACATCCACAAACCCACCCAGAGTAAACCTCATCCACAATCAGACCCACAGTAAACCTCATCCACAATCCCACCCACAGAAAACCACATCCACAATCAAACCCACAGTAAACCACATCCACAATCCCACCCACAGTAAACCTCATCCACAATCCCACCCACAGTAAACCACATCCACAATCACACCCACAGTAAACCACATCCACAATCCCACCCACAGTAAACCTCATCCACAATCCCACCCACAGTAAACCACATCCACAATCCCACCCACAGTAAACCTCATCCACAATCACACCCACAGTAAACCACATCCACAATCACACCCACAGTAAACCTCATCCACAATCACACCCACAGTAAACCACATCCACAATCCCACCCACAGTAAACCTCATCCACAATCACACCCACAGTAAACCACATCCACAATCCCACCCACAGTAAACCTCATCCACAATCATACCCACAGTAAAGCACATCCACAATCACACCCACAGTAAACCTCGTCCACAATCACACCCACAGTAAACCTCGTCCACAATCCCAACCACAGTAAACCATGTCCACAATCACACCAACAGTAAACCACATCCACAATCCCTCCCACAGTAAACCTCATCCACAATCCCACCCACAGTAAACCACATCCACAATCACACCCACAGTAAACCACATCCACAATCACACCCACAGTAAACCTCATCCACAATCCCACCCACAGTAAACCACATCCACAATCACACCCACAGTAAACCACATCCACAATCCCGTACACAGTAAACCTTATCCACAATCCCACCCACTGTAAACCACATCTACAATCACACCCATAGTAAACCACATCCACAATCAAACACACTGTAAACCTCATCCACAATCCCAGCCACAGTAAACCACATCCACAATCCCACCCACAGTAAACCACATCCACAATCACACCCACAGTAAACCACATCCACAATCACACCCACAGTAAACCTCATCCACAATCCCACCCACAGTAAACCACATCCACAATCACACCCACAGTAAACCACATCCACAATCCCACCCACAGTAAACCACATCCACAATCACACCCACAGTAAACCACATCCACAATCCCACACATCAGTAAATCACATCCACAATCCCACCCACAATAAACCTCATCCACAATCACACCCACAGTAAACCTCATCCACAATCCCACCCACAGTAAACCACATCCACAATCACACCCACAGTAAACCACATCCACAATCACACCCACAGTAAACCTCATCCACAATCCCACCCACAGTAAACCACATCCACAATCCCACCCACAGTAAACCTCATCCACAATCCCACCCACAGTAAACCACATCCACAATCCCACCCACAGTAAACCACATCCAAAATCACACCCGCAGTAAACCACATCCACAATCCCACCCGCAGTAAACCTCATCCACAATCCCACCCACAGTAAACCACATCCACAATCCCACCCACAGTAAACCTCATCCACAATCACACCCACAGTAAACCACATCCACAATCACACCCACAGTAAACCTCATCCACAATCCCACCCACAGTAAACCACATCCACAATCACACCCCCAGTAAACCACATCCACAATCCCACCCACAGTAAACCTCATCCACAATCATACCCACAGTAAACCACATCCACAATCACACCCACAGTAAACCTCGTCCACAATCACACCCACAGTAAACCGCGTCCACAATCCCACCCACAGTAAACCTCGTCCACAATCCCAACCACAGTAAACCACATCCACAATCCCACCCACAGTAAACCACATCCACAATCACACCCACAGTAAACCACATCCACAATCACACCCACAGTAAACCTCATCCACAATCCCACCCACAGTAAACCACATCCACAATCCCACCCACAGTAAACCACATCCACAATCACACCCACAGTAAACCTCATCCACGATCCCACCCACAGTAAACCTCATCCACAATCCCACCCACAGTAAACCACATCCACAATCACACCCACAGTAAACCACATCCACAATCCCACCCACAGTAAACCTCATCCACAATCCCACCCACAGTAAACCACATCCACAATCACACCCACAGTAAACCTCATCCACGATCCCACCCACAGTAAACCACATCCACCATCACACCCACAGTAAACCTCATCCACGATCCCACCCACAGTAAACCTCATCCACAATCCCACCCACAGTAAACCACATCCACAATCCCACCCACAGTAAACCACATCCACAATCCCACCCACAGTAAACCACATCCACAATCACACCCACAGTAAACCACATCCACAATCACACCCACAGTAAACCTCATCCACAATCACACCCACATTAAACCACATCCACAATCACACCGCCAGTAAATCACATCCACAATCCCACCCACAGTAAACCTCATCCACAATCATACCCACAGTAAAGCACATCCACAATCACACCCACAGTACACCTCGTCCACAATCACACCCACAGTAAACCGCGTCCACAATCCCACCCACAGTAAACCTCGTCCACAATCACACCCACAGTAAACCACATCCACAATCACACCCACAGTAAACCTTATCCACAATCCCACCCACAGGAAACCACATCCACAATCACACCCACAGTAAACCTCATCCACGATCCCACCCACAGTAAACCACATCCACGATCCCACCCACAGTAAACCACATCCACAATCACACCCAGAGTAAACCTCATCCACAATCACACCCACAGTAAACCACATCCACAATCCCACCCACAGTAAACCTCATCCACAATACCACCCACAGTAAACCACATCCACAATCACACCCACAGTAAACCTCATCCACAATCACACCCACAGTAAACCTCATCCACAATCCCACCCACAGTAAACCACATCCACAATCACACCCACAGTAAACCTCATCCACAATCACACCCACAGTAAACCACATCCACAATCCCACCCACAGTAAACCTGATCCACAATCCCACCCACAGTAAACCACATCCACAATCACACCCACAGTAAACCACATCCACGATCCCACCCACAGTAAACCACATCCACGATCCCACCCACAGTAAACCACATCCACAATCCCACCCACAGTAAACGTCATCCACAATCACACCCACAGTAAAGCACATCCACAATCACACCCGCAGTAAACCACATCCACAATCCCACCCGCAGTAAACCTCATTCACAATCCCACACACAGAAAACCACATCCACAATCCCACCCACAGTAAACCTCATCCACAATCAAACCCACAGTAAACCACATCCACAATCACACCCACCGTAAACCTCATTCACAATCCCACACACAGTAAACCACATCCACAATCACACCCACAGTAAACCACATCCACTATCACACCCACAGTAAACCACATCCACGATCTCTCCCACAGTAAACCACATCCACGATCACACCCAGAGTAAACCACATCCACGTTCACACCCACAGTAAACCTCATCCACGATCCCATCCACAGTAAACCTTATCCACAGTCACACCCACAGTAAACCACATCCACAATCCCACCCACATTAAACGTCATCCACAATCCCACCCACAGTAAACCACATCCAGAATCCCACCCACAGTAAACCTCATCCACAATCACACCAACATTAAACCACATCCACAATCACACCGCCAGTAAACCACATCCACAATCCCACCCACAGTAAACCACATCCACAATCATACCCACAGTAAACCTCATCCACAATCACACCCACAGTAAACCACATCCACAATCACACCCACAGTAAACCTCGTCCACAATCCCACTCCCAGTAAACCACATCCACAATCCCACCCACAGTAAACCACATCCACAATCATACCCACAGTAAACCTCATCCACAATCACACCCACAGTAAACCACATCCACAATCACACCCACAGTAAACCACATCCACAATCACAACCACAGTAAACCACATCCACAATCACACCCACAGTAAACCACATCTTCAATCCCACCCACAGTAAACCTTATCCACAATCCCACCACAGTAAACCACATCTACAATCACACCCACAGTAAACCACATCCACAATCAAACCCACTGTAAACCTCATCCACAATCCCAGCCACAGTAAACCACATCCACAAACCCACCCACAGTAAACCACATCCACAATCCCACCCACAGTAAACCACATCAACAATCCCACCCACAGTAAACCTCATCCACAATCCCACCCACAGTAAACCACATCCACAATCACACCCACAGTAAACCACATCCACAATCCCACACACAGTAAATCACATCCACAATCCCACCCACAATAAACCACATCCACAATCACACCCACAGTAAACCACATCCACGATCTCACCGACAGTAAACCATATCCACGATCACACCCACAGTAAACCACATCCACAATCACACCCACAGTAAACCACATCCACGATCACACCCACAGTAAACCACATCCACAATCACACCCACAGTAAACCACATCCACAATCCCACCCACAGTAAACCACATCCACGATCACACCCACAGTAAACCTCATCCACAATCCCACCCACAGAAAACCACATCCACAATCACACCCACAGTAAACCACATCCACAAACCCACCCACAGTAAACCTCATCCACAATCAGACCCACAGTAAACCTCATCCACAATCCCACCCACAGTAAACGTCATCCACAATCACACCCACAGTAAAGCACATCCACAATCACACCCGCAGTAAACCACATCCACAATCCCACCCGCAGTAAACCTCATTCACAATCCCACCCACAGTAAACCACATCCACAATCCCACCCACAGTAAACCTCATCCACAATCACACCCACAGTAAACCACATCCACAATCACACCCACAGTAAACCTCATCCACAATCCCACCCACAGTAAACCACATCCACAATCACACCCACAGTAAACCACATCCACAATCACACCCACAGTAAACCACATCCACGATCTCACCCACAGTAAACCACATCCACGATCACACCCACAGTAAACCACATCCACAATCACACCCACAGTAAACCTCATCCACAATCCCACCCACAGTAAACCACATCCACAATCACACCCACAGTAAACCACATCCACAATCACACCCACAGTAAACCTCATCCACAATCACACCCACAGTAAACCACATCCACAATCCCACCCACAGTAAACCTCATCCACAATCACACCCACATTAAACCACATCCACAATCACACCGCCAGTAAACCACATCCACAATCCCACCCACAGTAAACCACATCCACAATCATACCCACAGTAAACCTCATCCACAATCACACCCACAGTAAACCACATCCACAATCACACCCACAGTAAACCTCGTCCACAATCCCACTCCCAGTAAACCACATCCACAATCCCACCCACAGTAAACCACATCCACAATCATACCCACAGTAAACCTCATCCACAATCACACCCACAGTAAACCACATCCACAATCACACCCACAGTAAACCACATCCACAATCACACCCACAGTAAACCACATCCACAATCACACCCACAGTAAACCACATCCACAATCCCACCCACAGTAAACCTTATCCACAATCCCACCCACAGTAAACCACATCTACAATCACACCCACAGTAAACCACATCCACAATCAAACCCACTGTAAACCTCATCCACAATCCCAGCCACAGTAAACCACATCCACAAACCCACCCACAGTAAACCACATCCACAATCCCACCCACAGTAAACCACATCAACAATCCCACCCACAGTAAACCTCATCCACAATCCCACCCACAGTAAACCACATCCACAATCACACCCACAGTAAACCACATCCACAATCCCACCCACAGTAAATCACATCCACAATCCCACCCACAATAAACCACATCCACAATCACACCCACAGTAAACCACATCCACGATCTCACCCACAGTAAACCACATCCACAATCACACCCACAGTAAACCACATCCACAATCACACCCACAGTAAACCACATCCACGATCACACCCACAGTAAACCACATCCACAATCACACCCACAGTAAACCACATCCACAATCCCACCCACAGTAAACCACATCTACGATCACACCCACAGTAAACCTCATCTACAGTCCCACCCACAGAAAACCACATCCACAATCACACCCACAGTAAACCACATCCACAATCCCACCCACAGTAAACCTCATCCACAATCACACCCACAGTAAACCTCATCCACAATCCCACCCACAGTAAACCACATCCACAATCACACCCACAGTAAACCACATCCACAATCCCACCCACAGTAAACCTCATCCACAATCCCACCCACAGTAAACCACATCCACAATCACACCCACAGTAAACCACATCCACAATCACACCCACAGTAAACCTCATCCACAATCACACCCAGAGTAAACCTCATACACAATCCCACCCACAGTAAACCTCATCCACAATCCCACCCACAGTAAACCACATCCACAATCACACCCACAGTAAACCACATCCACAATCCCACCCACAGTAAACCTCATCCACAATCACACCCACAGTAAACCACATCCACAATCCCACCCACAGTAAACCTCATCCACAATCACACCCACAGTAAACCACATCCACAATCACACCCACAGTAAACCTCGTCCACAATCACACCCACAGTAAACCGCATCCACAATCACACCCACAGTAAACCACATCCACAATCACAACCACAGTAAACCTCGTCCACAATCCCACCCAAAGTAAACCTCATCCACAATCCCACCCACAGTAAACCACATCCACAATCACACCCACAGTAAACCACATCCACAATCACACCCACAGTAAACCTCATCCACAATCCCACCCACAGTAAACCACATCCACAATCCCACCCACAGTAAACCACATCCACAATCACACCCACAGTAAACCACATCCACAATCACACCCACAGTAAACCACATCCACAATCCCACCCACAGTAAACCTCATCCACAATCCCACCCACAGTAAACCACATCCACAATCCCACCCACAGTAAACCACATCCACAATCACACCCACAGTAAACCACATCCACAATCACACCCAGAGTAAACCTCATACACAATCCCACCCACAGTAAACCTCATCCACAATCACACCCACAGTAAACCACATCCACAATCCCACCCACAGTAAACCACATCCACGATCACACCCACAGTAAACCACATCCACGATCCCACCCACAGTAAACCTCATCCACAATCCCACCCACAGAAAACCACATCCACAATCACACCCACAGTAAACCACATCCACAATCCCACCCACAGTAAACCTCATCCACAATCCCACCCACAGTAAACCACATCCACAATCCCACCCACAGTAAACCACATCCACAATCACACCCACAGTAAACCTCATCCACAATCCCACCCACAGTAAACCTCATCCACAATCCCACCCACAGTAAACCACATCCACAATCCCACCCACAGTAAACCACATCCACAATCCCACCCACAGTAAACCACATCCACAATCACACCCACAGTAAACCACATCCACAATCACACCCAGAGTAAACCTCATACACAATCCCACCCACAGTAAACCTCATCCACAATCACACCCACATTAAACCACATCCACAATCACACCGCCAGTAAATCACATCCACAATCCCACCCACAGTAAACCTCATCCACAATCATACCCACAGTAAAGCACATCCACAATCACACCCACAGTAAACCTCGTCCACAATCACACCCACAGTAAACCTCGTCCACAATCCCAACCACAGTAAACCTCATCCACAATCACACCCACAGTAAACCACATCCACAATCACACCCACAGTAAACCTTATCCACAATCCCACCCACAGTAAACCACATCCACAATCACACCCACAGTAAACCTCATCCACGATCCCACCCACAGTAAACCACATCCACGATCCCACCCACAGTAAACCACATCCACAATCACACCCACAGTAAACCTCATCCACAATCACACCCACAGTAAACCACATCCACAATCCCACCCACAGTAAACCTCATCCACAATCCCACCCACAGTAAACCACATCCACAATCACACCCACAGTAAACCTCATCCACAATCACACCCACAGTAAACCTCATCCACAATCACACCCACAGTAAACCTCATCCACAATCACACCCACAGTAAACCACATCCACAATCCCACCCACAGTAAACCTCATCCACAATCCCACCCACAGTAAACCACATCCACAATCACACCCACAGTAAACCACATCCACAATCCCACCCACAGTAAACCACATCCACAATCCCACCCACAGTAAACGTCATCCACAATCACACCCACAGTAAACCACATCCACAATCACACCCACAGTAAACCACATCCACAATCCCACCCACAGTAAACCTCATCCACAATCCCACCCACAGTAAACCACATCCACAATCCCACCCACAGTAAACCTCATCCACAATCACACCCACAGTAAACCACATCCACAATCACACCCACAGTAAACCTCATCCACAATCCCACCCACAGTAAACCACATCCACAATCACACCCACAGTAAACCACATCCACAATCACACCCACAGTAAACCACATCCACAATCCCACCCACAGTAAACCACATCCACAATCACACCCACAGTAAACCACATCCACAATCACACCCACAGTAAACCTCATCCACAATCCCACCCACAGTAAACCACATCCACAATCACACCCACAGTAAACCACATCCACAATCCCACCCACATTAAACGTCATCCACAATCCCACCCACAGTAAACCACATCCACGATCACACCCACAGTAAACCTCATCCACAATCCCACCCACAGAAAACCACATCCACAATCACACCCACAGTAAACCACATCCACAATCCCACCCACAGTAAACCTCATCCACAATCACACCCACAGTAAACCTCATCCACAATCCCACCCACAGTAAACCACATCCACAATCACACCCACAGTAAACCACATCCACAATCCCACCAACAGTAAACCTCATCCACAATCCCACCCACAGTAAACCACATCCACAATCACACCCACAGTTAACCACATCCACAATCACACCCACAATCACACCCAGAGTAAACCTCATACACAATCCGACCCACAGTAAACCACATCCACAATCACACCCACAGTAAACCACATCCACAATCCCACCCACAGTAAACCTCATCCACAATCACACAGCCAGTAAACCACATCCACAATCCCACCCACAGTAAACCTCATCCACAATCATACCCACAGTAAACCACATCCACAATCACACCCACAGTAAACCTCATCCACAATCACACCCACAGTAAACCACATCCACAATCACACCCACAGTAAACCACATCCACAATCACACCCACAGTAAACCACATCCACAATCACACCCACAGTAAACCACATCCACAATCCCACCCACAGTAAACCTCATCCACAATCCCACCCACAGTAAACCTCATCCACAATCCCACCCACAGTAAACCACATCCACAATCCCACCCACAGTAAACCTCATCCACAATCCCACCCACAGTAAACCTCATCCACAATCCCACCCACAGTAAACCTCATCCACAATCACACCCACAGTAAACCACATCCACAATCACACCCACAGTAAACCTCATCCACAATCACACCCACAGTAAACCACATCCACAATCACACCCACAGTAAACCACATCCACAATCACACCCACAGTAAACCACATCCACAATCCCACCCACAGTAAACCTCATCCACAATCCCACCCACAGTAAACCACATCCACAATCACACCCACAGTAAACCACATCCACAATCACACCCACAGTAAACCTCATCCACAATCCCACCCACAGTAAACCACATCCACAATCCCACCCACAGTAAACCACATCCACAATCACACCCACAGTAAACCGCGTCCACAATCCCACCCACAGTAAACCTCGTCCACAATCCCAACCACAGTAAACCACATCCACAATCCCACCAACAGTAAACCTCATCCACAATCCCACCCACAGTAAACCACATCCACAATCACACCCACAGTTAACCACATCCACAATCACACCCACAATCACACCCAGAGTAAACCTCATACACAATCCGACCCACAGTAAACCTCATCCACAATCCCACCCACAGTAAACCACATCCACAATCACACCCACAGTAAACCACATCCACAATCCCACCCACAGTAAACCTCATCCACAATCACACCCACAGTAAACCACATCCACAATCCCACCCACAGTAAACCTCATCCACAATCACACCCACAGTAAACCACATCCACAATCACACCCACAGTAAACCTCATCCACAATCACACCCACAGTAAACCACATCCACAATCACACCCACAGTAAACCACATCCACAATCACACCCACAGTAAACCACATCCACAATCCCACCCAAAGTAAACCTCATCCACAATCCCACCCACAGTAAACCACATCCACAATCACACCCACAGTAAACCACATCCACAATCACACCCACAGTAAACCTCATCCACAATCCCACCCACAGTAAACCACATCCACAATCCCACCCACAGTAAACCACATCCACAATCACACCCACAGTAAACCACATCCACAATCCCACCCACAGTAAACCTCATCCACAATCCCACCCACAGTAAACCACATCCACAATCCCACCCACAGTAAACCTCATCCACAATCCCACCCACAGTAAACCACATCCACAATCACACCCACAATCACACCCAGAGTAAACCTCATACACAATCCACCCACAGTAAACCTCATCCACAATCCCACCCACAGTAAAATCCACCCAAGTAAACCCATCACAATCCCCCACAGTAAACCATCCCAATCCACACAGAAA